>NC_067419.1:33466887-33769917 GCF_009764475.1 Pristis pectinata
TTGGACAGTATGCCAGCAGTAACAGATTACCTTCGAGGACTTCTTACACATTCCAAGCATTATTGTTGTCACTTATATGTCTGCCATAAACCTGCAAAATATCACCAGTTATATTTAGAATTCACCAACAAATTGTAAATAAAATTTTGGCAAGCCAACTCTTAGGAAGGATATTGTTTATTTTTAATTTTTTCCTTGGATGATCAGCTCCAAGCACCTCAGGTTAGTGATTTTTCATGGATTAGTAATAGGTTAAGCTTCCCATGCATAGTGCCAATGATATGCTTCACCGCCCATCAGAACAGTATTCCTTGCTGTATTAGCATGAAATGTTGGTTTACCACATCAACCATTGACCTCTGACACTGTTAATGTCATGCTAATTGGAGACAAATTATGTGCATTTTTCTCTGCAGTTTCACTGCAAACTTGATTGTGACTGGTCAAGTGCATTTCAGGCACTGTTAGAAACATGGACAAAGGTGCTTTCTGTAAAATCAATATGGGTTAAATTCAAACCCAGGTCCCAGAGAGAGAGAGATTAAGATTTTACTGCAGTGGTTCCCAGAGTCCGAGAATCCTCATTTTAGTGCAGCAATATTTAAGGAGGAAATTACTGACATGTTTTTGAGGACTATTTACATGTCATAAAGAATGGAATATTATCCCTTTACCTAATTCTGTCTTTTGCTCAAAATACTGGTCTGGTGCACGCTGAAAAGGAAATACGCAGATAATTGGAAATTGGTATTATCTTTTTACTTTATTTTAATCTGTGACTTTATAGCAAATTAGCAATTAAAATGTTTTGCTTTGGTGAGTGTGCATCTTGCTTTTGAACAATATTTGTTACTGGTAATAGATTCATGCAGCATGGAAACAGGCCCCTTGGCCCAACTGGTCAATGCCGACCAAAATTCCAGTCTAAGCCAGATGAATTTGCCCACATTTGGCCCATGTCCCTGTAAACCTTTCCCACCCATGTACCTGTCCGTGTGCTATGTACCATGTGACATGTTGTGATCATGGTGTTGTTAATCACCAGACAATCAAGAGGTGGTGTGGGGAGGGCAAGTAGGTGGGGGTGGGTGGTTGTTGTTGGTCGGTTGGGATGATATTAGTGCTGTAATGAGCTATTGTTCCTACTTCTGCGGACAGAACAGACTAGTTTGGAAAGTGGTTGACACTTATCATGGTGCAGCATCTGACTTGTTCTCCCTTTATTCAACACTGTGATTTCTTGAACTGGCTTGACATTAAAGCATTAGCTGGGATTTAATAACGTTGTGGCATCCCCAAAATAATTGCAAGGCATTCCAGAGACCCTGGTCTCCAGAACGATAGGAGTCCAGGAACTTGCCACTTACAACTATGTTAACCAGTGCTTCTGACTTCTCTTTTCCCACTGAATTTATTTCTTCTAAACATGATCCTATTCTCTCTCTTTTTCTCCTGTCTTTTACCACCAACATCCACAACACTTCTGATGTCCTCTGCCACTTTAACCTCAACCAGCTCACTTTCATCATGGACATCCAATGCCTCTACATTTCCATCCCACACTGTGACTTCCAATGGCCCTTTGCATCTTCTTTGAACAGGAGTTCAACCAGTCTCTCTTCAGCACCATCCTTCCACATAGTTTACACTTCTTCTTCCCTTCTTTTCTGTAAAATCTCCATTCCTTTCTCCTTTGCTCAACCTGCAAGTGTGACCCTGAGCTTTCATTTACCTGTAACCTTATTCTTTTTGCCACTCTCATTCTGACCTCTCTATCTTTGTCATATTTGTTTTGACGACCCTGTCTTTGTCATATCTGTTTTGACGACTTCCATACTGGTACTTCTGATGTGGCTTCCTACTTCTTCACCCATGGTTTCTTGCCCACTAAAATTGACAAAGCTCCCAATCATGTCTGTTCTGTTGTCCACAATTCATCTTGTACCCACCTCCTCCCATTTATAGCCAGGGTAGGGTTTTCCTAGTCCTCAGCTTCCACACTACCAGCTGCCATAATTTCCAAAGCCTCCAACTTAATTCCATCACTGGAGAAATGTTCCATTTTCTTCCCCATTGAGTATTTCAAAGATTCTCTCCCTCCCAAGATACTCCAGTTCACTCTTTTATCTTCACCATGACCCACTCTTCAACACATGGACACCTTCCAATGTAACTGCAGGAGGAACCTTCACCTCCCACCATCCAGGGACCTAAACACTCTTTTCAGGTGAAACAGTGTTTACTTCTACTACCTATAATTAATGGAAATACAATTTCTTATTCATCCATTTAAGGGATGTGGGCTTTGCAGGATGAGCCAGTATTTAATTGCCCATGAGAAACAAAGGACTGCAGATGATGGAATCTGGACGAAAAACACTATGATGCTGGAGGAACTCAGCAGGCCAGGCCTAACTTCCCTTGAGGAGGTGGTGATGAGCTGCCTTCTCGAACTGATGTAGTCCTTGAGGTCTGGGTATTCCCAAAATGCTGTTTGGGTGGGAGTTCCAGGCTTTTGATCCAGCGACAGTGAAGGAACAGCGATATATATCCAAGTCAGAATGGTGTATGTCTAGGAGAATAACTTCCAGGTGGTGGTGTTCATGTGCTTTTGCTGTCCTTGTCCTTCTTACCAATAGAGCTTGTGGGTTTAGAAGGTGCTCTCTAAAGAATGCTAATGATGACGTCTCCTCCACAATTTGAAACTAAACACAGATTGGATGACTGTACTGCAGGTCACCTTTGTTCAACCTGCAAGAGCGACCCTGAGCTTCCAATTACCTGTAACCTTATTCTTTATGCCACTCTCATTCTGACCTCTCTGTCTTTATCCTCTTACTGTGTTTCAAAGACGCTCAAAATAAGCTCAAGGTATCACCTCATCTTCTGACTTGGCACATGGCAACCTTTAGAGATTAACAATAAACTTAACGATTTCACAGAATCAGCATTCTAGGCTTGTATCTCACATTTCTAGCATTCATTTTGTTATCTTCTCTCCTCTTCTGGTAAAGTCAGATTTCATGTGTCTTCCTCCTATTTATGCACAAACAAAGGCTTGTTATTCACAACCTCAGTCCTGATGCAGGGTTTCAACATGAAATATTGACAATTCCTTTCCCTCCCACAGATGCTGCTCGACCTGCTGAGTTCCTCCAGCAGATTGTGTGTTGCTCCAGCATCTGCAGCCTCTTGTGACTCCTATTCACTAACCTTACCTTCTTCTTTCAGCCATTACCATCATCATTTGATTCATACAATCTCTTCTTTTTCTTCTAACTGCTTCTATCACCTTTCTCTGTATCTTTGAACCTTTTTATCTCAAACTTTTCCTATTTCTAATGAAAACTCACTGGCCTGAAATACCAGCTCTGCATCTCTCTCCACAGATGCAGCCTGGCACTGAATATTTCCAACACTTTATGTTTTAATTTCAATTTATGAGTTATACTCATTTATAAAATAATTTTACCATTAACTTGAGATCTTAGTTTTCTTCACAGTCAAGATCAAAATCTAGAATGGAGTTTGTATTTGTACTGCGGAATTTGGAATTTGCATTTGGAATTTGCATCTATTTATATTGTGAATAGATAGATTGGTTGTAAATTACTAACAGGCACAATGCTATGCTTAATTTTGATATAGCACTGATGGCAAAAATCAAAACATTTTTGCCTTAATTATACATTCCCATAATATTCAGAAATGAAGTGGTTCTGATTGTCTTTAGAACAATGGCAGAAAATTTACAAGATGATTGTTGCTTTTAGTACAATTTAGTGTGCACTTTTATTATGTGACTAATTCGGTACATTATTGCAATGATCTTACAAAAGTATGCAATTATAGTTAGCATTGCTGCAAATTCGAGAGTAAAAGGATTTGTGCCACATATGAAATAGATTTTTTTCAGCGCATATTTATACTTTGTAGCAGCAATATCTTGTCTTCACACAAATGTTGTACTGCTTGATAAAATCCATTGATAAGTTTAACCAAAGAATTAATCTTTCTCTGTTTTTAGCTAGAGGAAACTAAATTTCATCTAAGATCAGTGTTGTTGGACAGTTCAAATCCAGATTGGTGGAGTTTATTCCAGTATGATGCTTTGTAAATGATGAGAGACTTTGGGCAGTCAAGAGGT
This sequence comes from Pristis pectinata, assembly GCF_009764475.1. Classification (NCBI taxonomy): domain Eukaryota; kingdom Metazoa; phylum Chordata; class Chondrichthyes; order Rhinopristiformes; family Pristidae; genus Pristis; species Pristis pectinata. Next base: position 33,471,035 of record NC_067419.1, read on the forward strand.
GAGCCGCAACCTGCTTAATACCCAGACTCTGACTAGCTTTTGAAATGACAGGAGTTATATGTTTGATTCTGTTGCTTCTGGTCAATAGTGAATATTGGATGTGCCTAGTAGCATCTTTGACAATGGTAATGCCATTGAATGTCGAGGGTAGTCTTGGACATCAGCATTACCATGCGTTTGTTTGTCGCTTATCAATCTAGGCCTAAATGTCGTTCAGGCCTTACAGTATGCAGGCACAAACTGTTTCATTAGCTGAGAGGTTAACAAAGGACATAAATTGTACAATGACCTGTGAAATCCCAATTCTAATTATATGATCTTGAAAGAAATTAGTAATTCTACAATAAGTGATATGGTAATTGAATGTCATTGATGAAGTAGCTGAAAATGGTTTAGCCTCAAATATTGTCCTGAGCAACTCCTGCATCCATGTCCTGGGGCTGAGATAATTGGCATCTAACAACCACAATTATCTTCCTTTATGCTGGGTATGATTCCAGTGGTAGTGTTTTATTTTTCCCCTGGATTCTTATTAACTTGAGCTTCTTGATGCCATACACTTTTAAGTACTGCTTTGGACTCAGGTTAGTTCCTCTCATGACACTTGTGGAATTCATCTCTATTGTACAAATTAGCAACAAGTCTGTGATGAGGTCTAAAGCCAATTGGCCCTGGCTAACTCCCACAGGGTATCATTGAGCCGGTTCTTGGTGAGAGTCACTTGACAGCACCCTTGTTCATGACATTGTTAAACATTGAGTGTAATTTAATGGACCAGTGGTAAACTGGAATGGATTTGTCTGCTCTCAGTGGGTAGAACATTGCCAAGGCAATTTCCCACTTTGCTTTGTAGATTCCAGTATTGTGACTGTAGCAGGGTAGCTTGACTAAAGATGTTTCTATTTCTGGAGCAAATCTTCAATGGTATAGCTGAGATGTTATTGGGTTGTTCAAAGACTTTGTTGCATCCAGTTGTTTCTTAATTTCATATGGAGTGAGCTGATTGACTGAAGAGTAATGATGGATATCTTGGAACATAGAACATAGAACAGTTCAGCACAGGAACAGGCCTTTCAGCCCACAATGTTGTGCCAAATCAATTGCATTCGTAATAAAATGCCCAACTACACTAATCCCTTCTGCTTTCACATTGAATGCCCCTTCTTGAACACCCCTCTTTCATGTCCTTGCAGCTCTTTTGTGGAAAAACATCTCTTCCTCTTTGTTTATACCTTTTGCACGTAAGCTTGCAAGTTGACATTGTCCCTTCAACTTCTGGAAATGCTCTGCTTCTATCTGCTCTAAACCTTTCATAATTTTTCTCTTCTAACTTATCACTCCACAATCCACATTGTTCTAATGAATTTTGAATACTTATTAAAATTATATTTGTCTTACTTATTGTTGTTTTATCATTAGCAATAGGAACTCAATGTGCTGCCTTTAACATTGTTTGAACAAGCACATTGTCATCAGCAAGGAAGCCTGTGCTAATAATATTTTTTTCTTTGTTTTTGTTATTTATAGCAATACTTTACAGATGGGCCACCTGTAACACTTGTATATGAATTTATTAAAACAAGTAGACTGGTTCATCATTTGCACAAATTTTATTTTACTGTAGTTGTACCATGTGGAAATACAGACCGTTAAATTTAAATTATAAAGATGGAGGATATGCAATCCCCAACCACCAGTGAGATGCCATACCCATTTGAGTATTATAAATTGAAAAACTGCTGTGTTTTATTCTTATTCACCACCCTCCCAATTGCTCAAAAAAACTGTTCAGGTTAATATTTTCTTCCTCGAATAAAGCGTATAATTTGTGAGAAGTTTTGCTTAGAATTTGTGGTTGACATGAGAAATGAAGGGTCTTGGGGTGTCGTTAATGTTTTTCTGCTGATGACTGTAGTACTTTTCCGATGGAGTACGACAGATAGTGCTGTAACTGTGATCTTAACATGGAAAATCTGTTAACTAGAACAAAATTATGGCACTTTATATGTTTTCCAGGCAAGTTTCCAAATGCCGAACTTTACAAAAATACAGTTAATCATTGTGAAAAATGCTGGAATAAGAAAAACATGGAGTTGAATTATATTAAAAAGGGTGAAGTGTCATAAATTCATAGCCTCTAAAGTACCTCAGCCTCTCCCTTTTGTACCCTTGCCCCTCCTGTGGTGCTTTCAACTTTAGGTTACAAATCATGATCCACTGATTGGGAGACTAAGTCATGACAAAGAGGAATGATCCATCCTTTCAAGCACACTTTTAAGCAAATTTACAGCTGTGGTCTGCTGTTATGAAACTGTTTTTTTCAGCGTACAATTTGTATTTGTTGCTTCATCCAGTTTTAAGAGAGGACCTAAGAGAAGTAGAAGACAGGAAACATAAACTTGCCAATGTACAAATGTAACATTTTTCCTGAATCTGTGCACAAATTTCATTATACTTTATAGGTAAATTGGACAATATGGGATAGAGTAATTCACTTTTTATGGTGAAAGTTTCAGGAAAAATAAGTACACATTTTAGCTTCATTTTGTAATTAATGGATGGAATTAGTAAATGAAGGCAAAATTAATTGTGCCTTTTGTACTTTATGGAAATCTTGGATTAGTAACATTTAATGAAAAGTCTGTCAGACTTGTTAGACATTGTAGAAAAACGTGTAATTTTTATCTTTTGACAGATATAACTAATCTGTAATCTTCACATCCAAGTTGTTGCCTTTTCGAGTGGACTGTCAGTGGTATTCAGATAACAAATCATCCAACAGAGCCATGGCATACTTAACTCACATAACGCAGATGAAATGTCCTCACTGTCAGTTGAACAATTTCATACAATAGAAATTTATGATTCTGTTTATTTTCCAACCTTTAGAAGGTGGTAGTCCTGCTTTTTTAGGAATATTTCTGCATTGGAATTAGCTTTTAATGGGTTCAGAAAAACAGATATTGAGGCAAAGTAGCTGGATGTTTTTCAAAAACGTCACTATGAATCCAATTGTTTTGCCAAAAGAGAAATTGACTTGAAAAGCACTGAGAATGCTAGAACAAATAGGAGGTATTAAGTTTTTACCACATGCACTGCTACTGCTACATTTGCATCACTAAATCTATGATGTTCTAACTTGCTTACTTAGTTTACTTCATCTCTAGTATCCCCCATATTTATTGTTTTATTTATATCAATATTGCTGCTTAATTTGTGTAACTACCTGAGTCATAGAAGGAACTTAAGTTCACTGTTTCTATTTCTTTCTCTCTGTCAATGAGTATATTTAAGGCTGAGATTCACAAATTTTTGGACACAACATGAATTACAGGATGTGGGAATTGGGCAGGAAACTGTGTGAGATACAAGATCAGCCATGACATTGAATGGCAGGCAAGTATTAAGGGCTTGCTTTTGCTCATATTTCTAATATTCTTATGCAAATACATGTAAAAGAAACAATTGAAAGTAGAGCGGAGCCTTTAAGATAATACAAGAGTAGTTTTGCTACTTCAGTTATAATCTACATGGATCAATATAAATAAATGTCAGGTGGGGTGACAATAAATATTTTCAACAGAGTGGAATGGAATAAAGGGAAAATATATCTCTGTGATTGCTGAGAAATCCAAATAGCTTTTTGAAATGGAAGGTTTCACCAAAGGACCATCCATAGCCAGCATGACATTCTTGTAAATTATGATTAATGTTGCATTTCAACATGCCTATAATGAATGTCGTTGGTGACAATGGCAGTCTGACAGAACTCCTTGCAAAACAGTGCATAAAGACTTCTCACTTTCACCTGTGTGGGGATTAGTTTGAAAAATGGATGGATTTTTCTCTCTTCATAGAAGAGAAAAACTCCAAGAGAGGTGGGGAAGTATTAAGATGGTGAAAAAATTTGTGTTTGTGCACAATAAATCTTAATTTCAAGCACAGCACAATTCAGAGAGGTAGAAGAGAATGTGGAGCTCTCCAATTTTATTGTAGGATGAGCAACAGGGGCTCACTACATGGTAAAATCAGTGGAATATAAAGAGCACAATAATTTGTAATGTGAAAAAGATAGACAGGAAAGAACCTACAAGTGAAGAACGATTAACTATCATGCACATTTGGTTGCATACCTTTTTCAAGCTTTGTTTCAAAAACTACAAGAGACTGTTTCTATATATCAAAGTAGAGTTCAGGTCCTGAAATATTTGGAACTGCGCAGAGTGTGTAGTGCTAAAATACAACTGCAGCATCTCATCTTGCTGACATACGTATGGCAACATGTGTAAAGAACTTAAGGGATACTAATATTTCTTGTATTTAGTCATAGAGTCATACAGCATAGAAACAGGCCCTTTAGCCAAATTGGTTCATGCCGACTAAGATTCCCATCTAAGCTAGCCCCTTTTGCCCGCTTTTGGCCCATATCCCTCTGAGCCTTTCTATCCATGTACTTGTCCAAGTGCCTTTTAAATATTGTTAATGTACCTGCCTCAACCACTTGTTCTGGCAGTTCATTCCATATACAGACCACCCTCTGGGTGAAAAAGTTGCCCCTTAGGTTCCACTTAAATCTCTCTCCTGTCACTCTAAACCTATGTCCTCTAGTTCTTGATTCCCCAACCCTGGGAAAAAGACTGTACACATTTCCTTATGACACAGAAGGAAACTATTCAATGCTGTGTCTATGCTGCTTCTCACAGCTTTCCCATCTATCCTCCCACTTATTTCCCCAGAATCTATTTTCTCTCACATGCCCATCAATTCACCATGATTCACTTTATCACCTACTTAAACCAGAGTTAATTTACCGTAGCCGATTAATTTACCAATCAGTACATTGTTGGGATGTTGGAAACCTCTGCAGTCACAGGGAATTGGTGTAAGCTCCACATAGTTGGCACTGGAGATTAGGATTGAACCCTGGTCGCTGAAACTTTGAGGCAGCAGACTGAAAAAGGTGGCCTTGCCTGTTAATGCTTCAGATGGGAATGGAAAGCTGAGGGAAGGCCCTTTTCAAATGTGCACATAGAAAACAGCATGAAGTTGAGTTTATTGTTATATGCACAAGTACATGTGTGTGCAGGTGCAATTAAAAACTTGCTTGCAGCAGCTTCACATGCACATAGCATCAGGTAAGCAGCGTTCACAAGAAAAGCTTAAATTATGCACAACTTTTACAAGAAAGGACACAATTAGAACAAAAAAAGTCCATTGTAGCGCAAAGTGATCAAAGTAGTCAGTGTTGTTATACCGAGGTATTAATTAAGGTCGTGCAGGTTGATTCAAAAACCGAATGGTTGAAGGGAAGTAGGTTCTTGAACATGATGGTGTGGCATTTCAGGCTTCTGTACCTCCTGCCCGATGGCAGCTGCGAGAAGATGGCATGGCCCGGATGGTGGGGATCTTTGATGCTAGATGTTGCCTTCTTGAGGCAATGCCTCATGTAGATGGTGAGGATGGATGTGCCAGTGATGTATTGACTGAGTCCACAATGAGTCCAAATGGCTAATGAGTCTGAAACGTACAAATGCACAAAAAACGTGATGGCATTGAAATAAACATTACTGGGTAATGTTTGAAAATATGATATCTTTGTAGTTCTGATTGAATTTAGTGGAACAGTGGCATTTTAAATTCATTTTTTCTGCAGGTAGTTAAACTGATTGCTCACTAGGTTTTGATTAAAATATAATTTAACAATACTTTCATCTTCACCTCTGGAAGTAACCAGGGACCTCTCTGGTTCAGGAAAATGAAAGCTATCCATATCGGTATTTTAGCCCCTTCCTCTTACCTACGAAAGCAAACACTCCTCATCAAAGGCTCAAGCTCCTACTTCATATTACATTCTTTCTTTTCTTCCTCCACATCTCTTCAGAGCTCGTTTCATTCATCAGAACTCTTCTGATGCCATTCACGTTCAACCCCCTACTTTTCCTGGTTCCATGCTTGTTGACATTGCACACAGATTTCTTACCTTAGTTTAATGCCACCTCACTATCAGTCATGGACATCATTCTTCCCTTCTATCTCATCAGCTCTCCTTTCATTGAAAATCATGAATCCATCTCCAACCTGCCATTCCTCCTTCCTGTGCTTCAGTAAGCTCTGATCTTCCACGTCCTTATCCCATCCCTCTTGCTTCCCTTTGTCTAAAGCTGTCCATTCAGGACTACAGCTCTCCTGTAATACCAGACTGACCTAAAGCAAAGAAATAAATAACGCTCTTTGCAATTTGTTTATGTTTCTTCAGCCTTTAACAATTTTGACCACATTTTCCTCCAATACCTCTGTTGTTGAAGAGCTTAGTGAAATTGCCCTTATTTGGTTTTACTTTATAACCCTTCAGTGCCTTGACTGATTTCCTAACGTTGAATCTTGGACGAGTTAAAACTCTCTTTGACTGAACAAAGCAAAGGCTAATTTGTCTCCTGACAGAGTCCATTCCCTATTAATAAGATAACTCCATTCCCACCAGCAACCCTTTTCCCCCTGCTCCACCAACCCAACCTTCCACCCAGGCAACATCCTGAGTTGAATCAAACTGTTTACAATCCAGTGCCAAATTCAAGCCTGAGATAACCTTGGGCTCTGAGAATTATGATGTTAGGTGACACTTTAAGATCTCAGAACACCAGAATATTCAGCACTGCTACACAGAATCTCATATCTAGCACAACATTTTAACACTTAGTTCTGCCCTTTGTGAAGCTAGATGAGATAACTGTTAGTGACAACAAGCAGCTAAGATAGACTCAGAATTTGGTCACCATACATTGTTTAACACACAGACTTTTGGGGGAAAAGATCTGGTACTGAGATGTGCGTGGGATTTGGGCAGATTTGTCACGAAACATATTTTTCTGAATTCGAATTAAAAGGAGTTGTTCGATTCCAGTCTTTGCAATGGGATTGTACAGGCTACTGAGCAGCAACAATGACTTTTTCAACATTTTTTGTATAAAATGTGTATAATACACACACAAATTTAATATTATTAAAAAAAACTTATCTTGGATGTGCCTAAACCATATCACAATTTGTAACAAATAATTCTCACACAACAATTTAAAGTATATGAATGTATTCACTGCAATATGTGTCAACTAATGGCATTATTGTAACACCAGCTTCTGGGGCAAGGAAATTTGGGCTTACCTAACTCGTACCAATATTTATGCTCCATCGAACATTCTGCAATGTTTTATGTTCACTTGGCAAACCTCTGCTGAAACCCCCTGCTGCATATTACCATGGCTCTGCCCTCACACAAAAGTGCAGACTAGGGGAATGTTCTGAATTCATGCCAGTTCTGAATTGATGTAAATTCATGCCAATAATTCAAAGTGCAACATAATCCAAAGTCATAATTCTGATGCTTTATGGTAATATTTTTCCAAACCTTTTTTTTACATTTTCCCTTGCTGAGACCAAAAAATGAATTAGAATGAAAAACAGAAATAATTCCTTACTGTGTTTTCTTAAATCATGTGCCGCGTGGATGCAAGTTATAGATGCAGTACCATGTTACCATGTTCTGCCCATTTTACTACTGCTAACCTCTATTTTTATCATGAAAATTTTAATCATCTAGAAACTTTGAAGCTATCGCCCCATACTTAAATTTGGGTCGAAACAAATCTCAGAAATGTAGTGTTCCTTGGGAGCACCACTTTATACTTCCCTCTAATCTGAACAGCAACTGGGGACGAGGCTTGGTTTCACTCACAATGTGGATGCTACATGTGCTTTTAGGATTGCAGTTTGGCACCTTTGGCCCATGTGAGCATTTGTGGAGTGAATAATGCCAGATGCCAAATGGAATGATGCAATAAAACATGGCATAATGAATGTCTATTGGAAGTATGTTGTCCATCAGTGATCAATGCAAATTGAATGGCATCATGATTTCTAAGTTCAATGCTCTATCTCATGTCTTTTCTCAGTGTTGCACAATTATATACATGCTCACTAGCAGGAAGGATGCTTCACCAGAGCTTTTTATTTGCAACTTGTAGGATAGTTGCTGATTGATTTCTTTTGGTTTTTGCTGTAGTTGCACAATTGTTTGGTACTTTCCATTGTCACTTTCAAGTTGCAACCCTTTACAGTGAATGGGGTACCAGGGACTGAAAGACATTTTGCTATTTTGACTTTTGCAACAACAATTTCTCCCAGACATAGATGCATTGGGGGAGATTTCTCCATGGAGTACAGCAGGGATGGAAGAATGAGTAGAGACCACGCAGAGCATCTAAAGTTGTTGGGAAGGAGATAGGATAGAGAGGGATAAAGGTTCTCAGCAGGAGGCTATAATCAGCCATGGTATCCAGGGAGTGATTCCACATTAACAAGCAACTGAGTATGAGATGTCTGTGCTTCTCTAAGGATGTCCTTACTGTAATCTGTCAATGGTTGCTGGTATACCTGCTTTGTTAGGGTGTAATAAGGACTGAGATTTGCTGAATCTAGCTCTTTTAAGGTTGGAACTGGAGTTATTTGCAATTTGTCACAGTTTGCCAACATTGCAGACCGGACCTCACTGAGGCTCTCTAGACAAGGAGAGAGAACCACATTTTATTCTCCATTGGCAGAGGCCAGGAGGTAGATAAAGCCTATGGCTTTGCTAGGATTCTAGACTTCCCCATATTGCAGAATGCTATTGATTGCACATGCATCATTTTGCCAGCACCAGAAGTGAAGTCTGCCAGAATTTAGACCAAAACCAAAGAGGATTGCAATCCTTCAAATGCCAGCTGGTGTGTGGGCAGGGGTAGTGAATCATGCAATTCATGATCAGTATCCAGGTAGCCTGCCTTCTGCAGCAGATAACTGTGCCAGCAGCATTTAAGTCACCATTGCAAACTAAATGGTGGCAGCCAGCAATTAAGCCTATCTGTTGATGGCAAAGCTGATGACTTAGCTGTATTTCATATGCATGGCAAGAATATTGACTTAGTTGTATTTCATGTCCAGCAACAACGAATGATCAAATGAATAAATATTTCCAAGTCAGGATGGTTTGTGAATTGGAAGGAAACTTGGAGGTTCTGTTGAAGGAGCCTTGGCGAGTTGCTATAACTCATCTTGTCAATGGTATACATGCAGCTGGTTGATCATGATGCTGGAGCAACAATCTGCTGGAGGAACTCAGCGGGTCAAGCAGCATTTGTGGAAGGAAAGGAATTGTCGCTGTTTTGGGTCAAAACCCTGCATCAGGACTGGCTGAGTCCCAACTCCACTCCTCCTCCTCCCCTTAGCTGGCTCAATCTGTCCATCATCCTTCATCCCCCCCCCCCCCCACCCAGTCCACCAATCACCCACTGGCCCCTGTCTCCCACTACCTCCCCACCCCCCTTTATACTGGCTTTGTTCCATATTTGCCCATTAAATTTCCAGTCAATGTTGAGCCCCAGGACAATGATGGTGGTGGATTCAGTGATAGAAGAGATTTGAATGTCAGTGAGAGGTGTTTGTACACTTTTCCTTTGGGATAGTGATTGCCAGGAATTTTGTATGCTACAGTGCTGCTTACCCTTGGACGAGAATGGCAAGGAAAGCACTGAGGGCCACATTTTCCCTCCAGCTCCATTCATACACCGTCTGCACGGTCTGCTGACACCCTTCCACAGAAAACCATGCCACACCAGTCACTGGTCTCCAACAAAACGATGAGGAAGAAAATAAGTAAAGATGTTGAATCAAAGAAGCGGTTGGAAGAATAAAGTAACAAGGAAGGTTTGACAGCAACAAACACAGACAAAGAGAGAGAAAAACTGTGTCTGTGTCCTTTCATTTATTGCATACAATGCTACACGAGACTAGCTTGTGATATCTAAGGATAATGTCTGCATACATTATCTGCCAAGATTTAGCATTGTAAATTCTTATGTTAATATTTATTATCAAAAATGCTTAGATAAATTTATCATTGAATAACTAATTCTACTTGCCAATGGTGACTCAGCAGCATGATGACTTTACTGGCAGTCTTCATTATAAATGTGTGCACTTTAATTTATAATGGAAATATAAAAATTAGATCAAAATGTGTACTGATAAAAAGAAAATAAGGACTGACTGACAGCTATGTGCGCTGGTCCAATTATCTCACCATCCTTCACTTAAAGAAAATGCCTGGTCTTGGCTCCCCATCTGTGTCATCATAGTCGATTGATGAGAATATACTTACAATTTTACAATGATCCTGAGATTTAAATGCACAAGACTTCAAACAAGCTTACAATAAAATCATTTTAAATGGATTTGTATCTCAGAGAGAAAGCCAAATTACCATGAGTCTCTGGCACAAAGGAACAAAAATTAACTTGAGGCCAGCTTGAGATTGGAACAGGTTATTTTACAGAGAATTTAGAGATTTTCCACAGGAAATGAATGTCAACACTTGGAACATAAGAAGTGACAGACCGTAACAAAAAGTACTTTATATGCAGCTGGTCAGGTCAGTCTTTTGGAGATAATAGTTCCTGACACTATACTATGGCCTTGTGGAATGAATTGACAAGTTGTGAGGAGATTAAATATGAACCATTGTTACTGCACAGTCACATTGCAGAATTAGTGCTGATTATGATTGAAATGATAAGCCAACTGACTGCTTTATCTTGTCTTTGAATTTACATTTTGATGAATTGTTGAATCCCAATAGTTGTCCTATGATCAAATAAATACTGACAAGAAAATTGAGTGCATATGCCAGTCCAGAATGTGAAGTCCTAAATAGTTCAAAGTGATATGCTGAAGATGGAGCTTTGATGATCTGATATGAAACACATTTTAAATGCAATTTGTTAACATTCATTTAAATGACATGCAAGAATCAAAGGAATTCTTTGAGCATCAGTATTATGAATTTAAAGTAGGATCTTTCCTTAAAAAATATCATCTCTTAAGCTTAAAGAGAAAGGGCGAGGGAAATTTTCTATGTGCCTGAATCCAAAGTTTGATAAAATCATTAACCTATTTATAGTGGGCTGTCAGTTTCGTTACATAGAGCAGATGTGGAATATCTACCATCCTGCTCTTAACTGGTTTATGTTTGATGATTAATGCATACTGTTGTGTCTATTGCACGACTCTGATACTTGTGTTATTGGATGCAGGAGTCTGCTTTTGTTCCAGCTTAAAAAAATATACTTTACAGTGATGAAATAAAACTGTTAATTGTCAGTGTTCAGAAGGTAATATTTATTGACTTCTTTCCTCAAATTCTAATTTACTTCATTCTTTTCGATGAGCTCCCTGCTTTCCTGATGGTGAAGATGGTTATCAGGATTTACAGAGGGATTTTGATTAGCTGGGTAAGTGGGCTGAGGAATGGCAAATGGAGTTTAATTTGGATAAATGTGAGGTGTTGAATTTGGGAAGACAAATGAGGGTTGGACTTTCAAAGTGAATGGTAGGGCCCTAGGCAGTGTTGTAGAACAGAGGGACCTAGGAGTACAAGTACACGGTTCCCTGACAGTGGCATCACTGGTAGACAGGGTGGTGAAGAAGGCTTTTGGCACGCTAGCCTTTATCAGTCAGGACAATGGGTATAGAAGTTGAGATGTTATGTTGCAGTTGGACAAGGCGTTGGTGAGTCTGCATTTGGAATATTGTGTTCAGTTTTGGTCACCCTGCTGTAGGAAAGATGCCATTAACCTGGAAAGATTGCAGAGGAGATTGACGAGGATGTTGCTGTGACTCAAGAGGCTAAATTATGGAGAGAAGTTGAGTAGGTTGGGACTTTCTTCATTGGAGCGTAGAAGAATGAGGGATGATCTTATAGAGGTGTATAAACTTATGAGGGACATAGGGTGAATACGCACAGTCTTTTTCCCAGGGTTGGGGGATCAAGAACTAGGGCATAGGTTTAGGGTGAGAGGGGAGATATTTAATCGGAACCTGAGGGGCAACTGTTTCACCCAGAGAGTGGTTAGTATATGGAATGAGCTGCCAGAGGAAGTGATTGAGGCAGGTACAGGTTTCCTCCCACATTCCAAAGATGTACGGGTTGGGAAGTTGTGGGCATGCTATGTTGGCACCGGAAGCGTGGCGTCGCTTGTGGGCTGCCCCCAGAACACTACGCAAAAAGATATAGTTCGTTGTGTGTTTCGATATATATGTGACTAGTAGAGATATCTTATCTTATCTTACATTACCAAAATTTAAAAGGTACTTGGACAGGCACATGGATAGGAAAAGTTTAGAGGGATATGGGGCAAACATGGGCAAATGAGACTAGCTTAGATGGGAATCTTGGTCGGCTGGACCAGTTGGGCCAAAGAGCCTGTTTCCGTGCTCTATGACTCTGAGGGCCTCCTTTCATTGGCAGCAAATGTTGTTGAGGATCTGAGGTTCACTGCAGTTGAATCAGATGCTGCTACCTGACTAGTTAAATAAGGGAGAAGAGGTGGATGAAGGAACCAGCTTTAGCAAAGTCTTCTTCATTCAAGGCTGGAGAAAAAAAATATGCATTGCACCATTGGCCTGTACCAGGAAATTTGACCTGTACCAGGATACTGCACGATACAGAGATCAGTTCTTGATTTATTGGTTTATTGAGAAATTCAGGCAAAAAAAGGAGCTGACATCAAGAACGTACCTACTGGAAAACACAGCTCTCTGATTTTAGTAATCACTGTCTCTGTATCAAAATATCTTGCGATCGTAATACCCTAAAAAAATCCCCTCTAATCTGTGAAATGTTGGTATCAATAGTACATAAAAACTATTGGAATCCATTGCATGTTCCAGAACCTCATATTGTTTCTTTGCCATTTTCTTTGCCAATTTTCACCAATAAACATCTGCAAGTGCATGTCTAAGGGTCATCAAACGTCATATGACAACCATAAAATGTTGACTTTCTTTGTGAGTTTCTTGATTTAATCTCAAAGGTTTTCAACAGAATCTTTCTGATGCAACATTTCCTAATTATATCTAAGAAAATGGAATTGTTATGGGAACTGAAAATAATCTGTTCAAGCTGAGGGTGCAGAAAAAGTGGCAATCACGCCAGTGTGACTGCTCATCAGTCAGGCTTCCCAAGGGATTATGCCGCAGAAGCTCGAAGTCTGACATACAAACTACAAAGGTGCTGAAAATACCAGGTAGGCCAGGCAGTCTCCATGAAGAGAGAAATGCAGTTAATATTTTCAATTAGTGACCTTTCTTCAGAACTTAAGTTTGAAGCGTAACATGTGTTAAGCAAGTTGGGGCAGAGTTAGGACTGGAAATGGGTCTTACCGTGATGAGATAAGTAAGTGGAAGGGAAGGAAAGAGGAAATGTCTGTGATAGGATGAAAGACAAGGAAGATTCAAAGACAAAAAAAGATGATGATGTTAGATAGAGTGGATGATCATGGGACATGTAAATTGGAGGTAAGGGAGATCTAAAAAGGAGAAGCAGAATTATCAGTTACGGCTATTGTTCAAAATAGTGAATATGATCTGAAGTGGTTGAATGCAGTGTTAGATTCAAAACACCTAACTTGATAGATGAGGTGTTGTTCCTCAAGCTTATGTTAATCTTCACTGGAACAATGTCGGAAGTCGAGTGGAGATAAGTCAAAGAGCAAATGAGGCAGAGAATTGAAATGATGTGCCAGGGACTGCACATGTGTACACTGAATGGAGCTGTTCCAGAAATTCATCCCCTTTATCCCCACCGTAGCGGAGAAGGCATGGTGAGCCAGACCATACAATATGCCAGATGGAAAGAAGTGCAAAGAAGCATGGGTAAACTGCTGTCGCACTGAAAAGGAGTGTCTGGGTTGAAAGGGAGAAGGTAAAAAAGCAAGCATTGCATTTTTCCACTTGCATTGGAGCGTGTTATGGCAGGGAGAGAGTGTTTTTTTTTAACATTAATTTTTCAGGATGTGGGCATTGGTGGCAAGGCCAGCATTTGTTGCCCATCCCTAATTGCCTTTGGTGTGCCATCTTCTTGAACTGCTCCTGTCCTTCTCATGAAGTTAGTCTCACCGAGCTGTTGAGGAGGGGGTTCTGGGATTTAGACCCAGTATTGAACAATGAAACTATTTCCAGGTTGCGTTGGCATGAGAGTTGGTGATACTTCCATGTGCCTGCTGCCCTTGTCCTTCTTGGTGATAAAGGGCACGGGTTTGGGAGTTGCTGTTGGAATAACTTATATGAGTAACTTCCATCCATTTTATATTTGGTTACATTACAGCTACTGTGTATTGTGGAGGGAATGGACATTTTGAATGGTGGATGTGGTGCTAGTCAAGCAGTGTAATTTGAGGGGATGATTGAGGAGTTGACCAGAGTGTCAAAGGGAAGAGTTTTCCTTCAGAGTAGTGATGCAGGAGAGGAAATGAGGGGAGGGGAAAATGTTTGGTGTTGACAACACTGGTGGTGAAACTTTTCATTCTACCAAAGCTTTTTCCAACTCTTCCATCACCATGAAACATTAACTCTATTTCTCTCTCCACAGAAGCTGCCTGACCTGCTGAGTATTTCCAACATTTTCTCTTTTTTATTTCAGATTTCCAGCATCCACAAAGTTTTGCTTTAGTGTTAAGGAAAATCTGTTGCAGTGTTATTGTTGCAGGAGGGATTCATATTACAAGTAACTGTGAAATCAATAACATGGAAAGCAATCGGAAATTCTTTATGAGTAAAACTGAAACAGAGATTTAATGCATATTAAATGTAATTGAATATGATGCCCTCTGTGAATATAAAACAGGTTTATAGGCACCAGCTTCTTCAAAATATTGTAGGGCTCACCATGGTTTCAACTTTCCCTTCCTATTTAAATGAGACTTAAGTCTTATTTGCAGCTTGCAAAATCTACACATTTTTTTAAAATGGTGCACATCTGTGAAAACCATTTGCTGGAGATTTTTACCTCTAAATATTGTAAAATGGAGCCACTCAGGACTTCTCAGATTACAGATTGTCAGAATTTCTTTTTAAAAATTATAGTCGGTTTCTTTCTGTTATAGGAATTCTCCTAAATGGCACGTTATGGATTCATCCTGCTCTCAGGAACAGGCTTGCATGAGGGTTTACAGTGATTAGCCTGGAAATTAGATAGTTTTGCTCCTGTTTTACAGGCAGAGGATGGGCACCTAAGGGGACTATGGCAGGTGGCGTGCACATGCTTATTCATTGCTGGAAGTGAGCTGTTTGCAATATGGGATCGACTCCTTGGGAATCACTGAGGCCATGTGCCTCAAACTGGCACTAGTCCCACTATATGCACATCAGGGCCTAGCACTTGTTTCAGGCCCTATTTAAGACTTAGTTTGTGACTGACCACAGCATGTACTAAAACTGCTGCAGTCAGCATTTTAAAACCATTAGTAGCTGGGCCGGCACCTCTTAAAGGAATCAACAGAGCCTTCAATCCAACAGGCATATTTAATTTTTTTTTATATGTACCTTTGCACTTGCAAAGAATTATAGAATCATAGAATGGTGCAGCACAGAAACAGGCCCTTTTGGCCCACCTCATTCATGCTGACTGTGATGCCTATCTATGCTAGTCCCATCTACCTGCATTAGGCTCATACTCCTCTACGCCTTTCCTATCTAAGTCGCTGTCCAAATGCCTTTTAAATGTGGTAATCGTGTCTTTCTTTGCCCTTACTGGCTGCTGCTGGACACGAATTGCCCTTTCCTGCCCCATCACCAATGGCTGCCCCATTTTGCAATCAGTAAATTGCTCATGGCTCTTTTAGTCCATTCAGTTCATACTTCATGCATTTGGCGATAATCCATTTCCCAGGCCTTGGAAAAACAAAACTACATTTCATGTTTAATATAAAATGGAAACAGGATATAATCTTCTGAAGGGTCCTTAGCTTAAAATGTTCTCTGTTTTCTTTTCTTTGCAAATACTCCCTGATCTGCTGAGTATTTGCAGCATTTTCTGCTTTTATTTCTGATTTCCAGTATCTACAGTTTTTTTGCTCTTTTCAATTAGGTTTTGTTTAAACTAGCTTTGGGAAACCATTTTTTATCATGAAATGCTAATGGTGTTGATGGTATGGGGTTAGGCAGAGAATGACGTAACATGATGGTATGTTACCACCAATAGGGTAACAGTTTTTGTACTGGTCTCATGATCAGCCAGTAAGTAGCTCAGTCAAACGGACTGAGGTTTAGTTGGCTGTTTTCTGCTGAAACAACAAGAGTGCTGCCACAAGAAGGGAAAGGAAGGAAAAATAGACCACAAACACATCACTAAGCCCTTTGTGCTTTCTCTGCTATTCAATAAAATCAGGGCTGATCTTTAATACACCACCATTTCCTGCACTAACCCTATATCCCTTGATTTCCTTAATATCTAAAAATCTATCGAACATTTTTTGGAACTTCTTGGGTAGAAAATTCCAGAAGTGAAGACATTTCTTATCTCTGTCCTGAATGCCAGACCCTGTATTTGTAGACTGTGACCCCTGGTTCTGGATACCCCAGCTAAGGAAAACATCATACCTGCATTTATCCCGTCAAACCCCAGCAGAATTTTGTGCATTTCAGGAGGTGGTCTTGCTCAGTCTACTAAACTCAAGAGAATACCTAATAAATCTGCTTAATCTTTCCTTGCATGATCAACTTGCCACTCCAGGAATCACTGTGGTAAACCAACACAGCAATTACATATATGTCCTTCATTATGTAGGAAGACCAGACCTGCACACAATAATCCAGGTGCTATCTCACCAGGACCCAATATAGTTGGGAGTAGAACATCTCTACTCTTGTACTCGAATCCTTTTGCAATAAAGGGCAGCCATTTATTTGGATTTTTAATTTATTACTGTTCCTGCAAGTTAACTTGCAGCAATTTACTTACAAGTACCCCCGTGTCCCTCAAACAACAAAACCTTTCAAACTCCCATCATTTAAAAACAAAATCTGCCTTTTACTTTTCAGCCAATATAGTTGATCTTGTATTTTTCCACATTATATTCCATTTGTCATGACCTTGCCCATTCACTCAACCTGTCTATATTTCCCTGAAGCCCCTCTGCATCCTTCTCAAAGGCAACACTGCCACCAACCTTTGTATCATAGCTCCTCTATCATCTCCTAATGATTATCCTGTATCCATTGCTGGGAGTCAGTATGTGATGCTGTTGGGTGCAAACAGAATGAAGCTCAACTGTGATCCTGCTGTTGGTGCCAACTTGTTGAAGCAGAGGCATGGATGGTGATCATTTGGACTGTTCTCTGGAGGACAGCTGGTGATCAGGGACCCTCACTGTAGCCTTTCATGGATCTAAAACACATTGTCTTGTCCTTGGGTCTTTCCTTCTCCTTTTCAGAATGTAGTAGAAAATTGGAGGGGATTACAGGAATAATTATTCCAAGTAATTATTTTCCATAACAGAGAAAATATTTTTCTTCAAAGAAAGATATATTTTGCCAAATAATCTATTAATACTATGATATGCTATGTATAGGATCTAATGTATTGTACACAGGTCCTGTACCCATGCATGACCACTGGTTAGAAGGAGTTTCCTGGGAGCAGACACATGTAAAACTCTTTCCCAAATAACATTATGCATAGAGACTATTGCTGCTGCCTGTTGCTCCTCACCATGATGTCATTGGAGTGAAGTGTCACAATGGCATGAGAAGCTGCACTGTATAATACATTTAGAATATTGTTAGACAACACAAAAATGGGCTCTTTGGCCCACTGAGTGCACTGACCATCAAGCACGTATTTACAATAATCCTCAGTTTATTCATGCCACATTTCCCTCAGCTCCTCCCAGATTCTACAAATCATTTACTCACTAGGACAATTTATAGTGGCCAATTACCTCCTTGCCCTCTCACACATCTTTGGGATGTGGGAGGAAACCTATGCAGTCGCAAGGAGAAGGTACAGACTCCGCACAGATAGAACCAGAGGTCAGGACTTGGGTTGCTGGAGCTGTGAATCAATAACTCTACTAGCTGCACCACTGTGTTGCTCCTAATGTGTCTGTTCCCTAACTGAATTTGGTTGAATATATGAGAGACCTTAACAAAAAAACAACTGAAATATCTCCCTTTAGAACTAAAAGACAATCTGCAGAAGTACAAACTGTATTCATTTCATGTTTTTCACAGCAAAGATGAACAAATTTTAGAGGCAGAATACAATGCCCAGTCGATTTTCTGTGGCATATTTAAATTTGTGTTTCTGATCACATCAGATTTTGGTGGCATTAGCTAGAAGGTAAATATTGGCCAGGATGCCAGAAGAACCTCTCCTCCTTCTTCAAAAAATGCGATAGGATCCTTTGATTCCAATTGAGAAAATAGGCAGGATCAAGGTTCAACAGCTCCTTCAGATGATGGCAATTTAGCATCTTTCATTACTGTGCTAATGTGCCAGTCTAGTTTATATGCTTAAATCCACAGGGGGCCATACAATACTGACCTTCAAAGGCAAGAATGCTAGGTGTCAAGAGAAACTGATGTGAATTAGAAGCTAAGTTCTTATTGCCATTTCATTAATTAATGAAAGAACAGTATGAAGTATGTGGTGGTTAAAATCCAAAAGATGAAGATAGTTTAACTTCTCATATGGGTCTCTTCATTGGAACAACATAACTCAGGTTAAGTATTTTTCAATTTTAAAATATGGGACATTTCATTCATCATGTCTGCTTGAAGTGGATTTGTTGACGTGTTTATTGCACTAAGATATCATTAATTATTTTGGCATGATTTTACTACTGGAATGCAGTTGTTATAATTTATGTAAACATGTGTTTTCCAGAGGTCATGTCTGCAGTGCATGCACATGTTGCTTCACTAATAAGGTTTGCATGGCTCAATAAGCTCTGGGTAGCTTCAAGAAGGGCCATATAAACAATGGCTTAAAGCGGTGAAGATATATCAATTCTGCAGTAAAGCCAATGTATCCAGTCATTGCAAAATAACAATTATATAATTGTTGACGTTATCCCTTGGATTCGGTTTGTGAAAAAGTTGAAAAATCATCACAGAATTTTCAAAGTTAGATTGCTGTAATTTTAGTTTTATTATCAAGTGATCCAAAGTCAAGAGCAGGTTTAAAGTCTGTTTATTTGGTAACAAATAAATAATCAAAGACATTTTCTCCCATTGGAATTAGTTTCAATTTTCCTGATCGGATGGCAGTAATTGAAAATAAAGTGATGTCTAGGTTTTTCATCCAAGGGTGGTTGTGTGAATGTCAACCATATACCCTGGTGAAGATTGGAGATATGTTCAACAACACTAACTAAAACTGATATCAAATAATGTATCTTTGCGTCTTAAGAAAATGTTTTTGGCTTTAAACTGAATTTCCAAGAGCAAGCTAAAATGTGGCATTCTGATATAGTGGCAAGTTGAGGATCTCATACTTCTGAAAATGCATCTTCATTGGGCATCCTCAGAGCAGGAAACCACATGTTCTGCATCACTTGGTTCTTCTTCCAAGGTCCTCGCCTACTGGCTCATGTCAATTAACTCAGACAGCCAGGAACAAAAACAGAAATGCTGGAAGAACTCAGCCAGTTGTGCAACATTGGTGGAAAGAGAAACCGGTTAATGTTTTGGGTCAGAGATCCTTCCTCAGTTCTGAAGAACTGGCTGAGTTCTTTCAGCATTTTTGTTTTTGTTTCAGATTCCAGTACCTGCAGTTTTGTATGTTATCCAAGCAGCCAGGCTGCTGCTTCAGCTCCTTGGGTCCCACTTCACCACCAAATGTGAGGTCCAACAGAGATCTAGTAAGCCTAAATGTGCCTGAGGCAGGAACAAGTAGCAAGTACAAACCACATACCAAAGGAATGCCTCTCAGTCTAGTGATAGATCCTGTCCCAAATTTAGTGTGAGATGAGAATTAGGAAAATCAGGACTAAAATGTACAATTTGGATAGAGGTACAAACTGGAAAGTGGCAGAAATTTTTCTGCAGGGTCGTTAACACTAGTGGCTGAGAAGCCACGTTGAAGCAGTAATGCCTCTACCATTCTAATGACAATGAGAGGAAAAGTCACCCTTGGTCAATCTCACATTTTCCTGGTGATTGATTTTAGAGGGAAGAATTGGCAAAAGCATTGTACTGAAATGTCAGCTCAAATTATGCTTTCTTCGGCTCTCAGTTGGGGTTGGTTTAACACAAAAATAAAATCTCGTGGGCCATGGCATTCTGAAGTAAAACAGAAAAGGTCAATAATACTCATCAGGCTAAACAGAATCGCTGACAACAATAATTTTCCCAGAGGCTCCCAGAGGTCTATGTATCCTGTGATGTTACATCAACGCATTTCTGAGAGCCTATGGCATTGTGAGAGTTCCATGTTTTAACTGAGAAATTAAAGCCAGCCTCTGTTTGTTTGCTCAGGTGGGCTAAAAATTCCGACACTGGTCAAGGAGCGGAATGGTTATTCATTCACCCTGAGCAACATTCCCATCTCAGCCAACACAATTAAAACAGATTATCTGGTAATTTGTCTCATTGTTGTTTATGGAACTGGGCTACATTTCACTTACTGTGAAGCATCCAGGAAAAAGGAGCCCATTTGTTTGTTATCACATCCACCAGCCAGAACGTTCATTCCATCCACCACTGTGGCTACCCAAGCAGTGCCTCCCACCCCAGCAATCTATACCACCAAGAATGATATAGAGTCACACAGGAACACCTGCAGATTTACCTCCAAATCGCACACCATGCTGAATTGAAAATTTGCCACTGTTCCTTCAACGTCTCTGGATCCAAAAATCTTGGAACCTCCTTCCGAGAGCACTGTGGAACTACTTTCACCAGCAGGCCTGCAGCGAATCGCAAAAGCGGCTCACCACCACCTTTTCAAGGATAATTAGAGATGGGAAATAAATGCTAGTCTTGCCAAAAGACACATTATACAAGCAAGGTATCAAGGTCACCAAAGAAAGAGGGATGCATTTTATTTTTGCCAAAGACTTATGTTGTTCATTATTTTGTTGAGTTTAACTTTTGTTAGTTCCACTTTTGTACAGCCCCTCCAAGTCCAATGCTCAGTCTCTAATGAGATGCAGGTAGTAGTTACTTAACTGTTAGTTTCTGCCTGACTTTCACAAAAAAATTGAACCGTAGAGTATTGAAAATTTATAAAAAAGAATATCAAATGAGAAAACACTTCAGACAAGACTTAGAGGGAAACTGTTTCTACAGGCAGCAGGGGTGTATGCAGGAATTTAAATGCGATTGCTTTTAGAGGGGCACTTGAAACAGATTCATATTATACACATATACACATAGGCACAAATCCTCAATGATTTTACTGACTACTGGAGGGGAGCATATCCCTCCTGCCTCCAACCCCCTATCCTCCCCACCAACTGTGCACATCCTTAACTGGCAAAAGGATTAGACTCCATAGATTTAGGATAGCTGGCAAAAGACTCAAGAGAAATTTTTTATACAGCAAGTTGTAATGATCTGGAATGCATTGCCTGAAAGTATAGTAGAGGAGTTTCAGGGTGGAATTGGATATATATTTGAAAAGGAAATATTTGAGATGTTATGTAAAAAGAACAGAAGAGTAAGGTTAATTGGATAGCTCTTCCAAGGAGCTGGCAAAAACATGGTCTTGCACAACCCTAAAATTCTGTGAAACATAGTGGTATATATTCTTCCTGGCTGTTTTTATAAACATTAGCAACCTCAGCAATAATCAGTTTGGCAATGCAGAGCCCATGTCTGATCTATTTGGGCTTCTTGGCCATTGATAAATTGATTAAGACTGTTTTTTGTAAATGGACCAGGCGGCTGCCTGAAATGGCCACAACATTGAAATGAGGCTTTGCACAGATCTCCCATATGAATTCCTATATATATTGATAGAAGCCAGAGCATGCAACATTTAAACTCTAATTATATCTCTGGGTCATGATCTTTCTAACGTGTGATCTTTAAAGAAGTATTATTTAAAAAAAAGTAACAGATCTGAAATTATCTTGTAGAATTGAAAGTAATGGGAGTGCTGCTATTGGCTCAACCAAGTAACTTGCATCACTGTTTGCCCTGCCCTTTGTTCCTCCCGATCACCTCTTCCCTCTCTGACTTCCTTGTGACCATGATACCATTCACATTTCTTCACTCTCAGACAGGCAGGATGTACTGCTAGACTTGATTGTCATCTGAATCCAAAGCTGAATTTAATTTAGTTATCTGGCATGCCAGCATAATATTTTTGTTATGCTATTGCAAATGCAACCAATATGGGACAGTGGTAAAATTTGAGACTCTGAACTAGAAATAGGTTTGCTCAATCTGGGCACAAGAAAATGATTCCTGAGCAGTCCAAAGGACCAGAGAAACAGTGAGATCTCCTGACCTAGTGGATAGTTCAAGCCATTAAGATCTTGTAGAGGAGAGGGAAGTCATGAGCTGAAAGCACCCATAGGGGAGAAAACCTGGTGTTGCAGGAGTGACTTAAAATAGTTGGGAGCCTCTCCTGTTTGCAATATCTCTTTCACAAGTGAATCCTGGAAACTATTGTTTTTTTCCCTTCTCTAATTTAGCAGGGGAAACACATCCAAATCAGCACCCATGCCTCACTCACTCTGCTGAAACATTTTGATTTGTATTTCTCCTAGAATTGGTACATGCTTACTAAATAAACACCAAGTATGCACCAGGATGTGGCCATAATTTTAAAAAAACATTCCTTTACCCTCTTTTTTCCTGCCAAAGGGGCATTTTCATTATTCAGAGAGTCTTTGAGCAGGGTTCGTCCCTAAAACTGTAAGGAACAGCCTCCTACTTAATCACCACTATAACAGTGCACTGAATGGTAATCATTTCATGAGAATAGCAGTGCTTCTTTCAGGAAAAGTTATATAGTAAATGGAGCAAACAGTTTAATGAAGGATTCGTTTAACAGACCATTCATTTTTGGGCTTTGACTAAATTCAATCTGGGAGCAAAATGCTACTTTTAAAGGTTTGTTTTGAGCTTGCTGCAGCTCTTGAGGAAATTATTGTGTGAGTTGGCTTTATGCCTTCGAGAATCATAGTATTGAGTCTGACATTTCATAGCAGTGCTGAGGGATTGCTACGTTACTGGAAGTTTCGTCTTCCAAGGAGGTGTTAAGCCAAAACAGTTTGCTTGTCTCAGTGGACTGAAAGGATTCCATTACACAATTTACAGAACAAACGAATGCTGTCAATGCCCAAACAAATACTTACTCCTTAATCAATCCATTCAAAGGCAGATTAATAGTTATCCACTGTTATCTGTGTGATTTTGCTGTGTGTAAATTGGCTACAAGACTAATTATACTTCAAAAGAAGGTAATTAAGTGGATGTAAAGTGCATTGCTTTCTCAAGGAAATAAAAGATGTATAAGTTCAAATGCTTTGTACTTTCAAAGCAGAAATCATCTCCATTTTTGACAAAGATAAAATCTTTATTTTACAAGTAAGATAAGATAAAATATCTTTATTAGTCACATGTACATCGAAACACACAGTGAAATACATCTTTTTGTGTAGAGTGTTCGGAGGCAGCCCGCAAGTGTCGTCACGCTTCCGGCGCCAACAGAGCATGCCCATAACTTCCTAACCCATACGCCTTTGGAATGTGGAAGGAAACCGGAGCACCCAGAGGAAACCCACACAGACACAGGGAGAACGTACAAACTCCTTACAGACAGTGGCTGGATTTGAACCCAGGTCACTGGCGCTGTAAAGCATTGCGTTAATTGCTACACATGCAATATTCAAATATTAGATTCTCCTGGGCTGTTTAATTCAATGTGTAGTTGTTCTTTACATTTAGGTCAAATACATATTGAATATAGATCATGCAATAATTTTTGTCCTTATTGGATGTACAGCAATGCAAGGTCATCCTCCAGCCATTTGCAAGTTGCATCTGCAGAGGATAACCAGAATAGCAAAATGATGGCCATTGGAAGTGGGCAATTGTGGTGGGGTGGGGGGGGGCTGTCAGCCAATGAGAGAATTGCCAATGAGATAATTTAATCTTTCTAGGGCATATTCTAAATTTCAATCCCTCCTGGGGACATCTCTGCAGTGAGTAAAAAATAATTATGTGCATTTGGCTAAATTTAACTTGACAATTCAAATTCTCAGCTTCAGTCTCCCTTCAGCCATCCCATATGATGTGAGAATGAGCCTTCTGCAGTGCACCATCACTGTCCTCATGTTTATCAAACACCAGTTCAGATATATGTACCTCAGTGGGCTCCACAGGAAAGAGATGGGTATGTCTTCACCTGTTGGCTCACACATCATGTGAGGATGAGCCTGAAGCAGGGATAGCAGTGGGAAATCTCTGTCCGGGAATCCAAGAAGCTTTGAGGTCAGCTAAGCCTATGTACTCTGTCACAGAGGCACCGATGAATGGAGTATGCTGGAATAACTGCAAAGAATGGTACTGGCAAGCCCCAATGTGCACGCTGGAAGGACCACGAGGGCATGACTTTAAAGGTTTTTGGGATGAAGCTGGCTTCAATTGAAAGAGCAGCCATCTGCAAGCAGCATCAATGCCACAAGTGCTTACTCAGGAAGAATAGGAGTCTTGATATCCTAGCCTTGATTGTCCAGCACTCCTTGATCTCCAGCAAAATTCTTGCAAGGAGGTGTGGCAGGGGCCTGAGGGGATGATATGGCACCAGGGAATTTGTAAATTCCATAACACCAGTTGTCTCTATACCACCCTGGCCCACCCGCCCCCATCTCCACCCTACTCCCCAAATCGCCACGTCTTTCCCCGCACATACGCAGGTGAAATGGAATATAATAGGGCCCTCATGCAGCCCAAAGCACAAAGGATGTCAGCCAAGGGAATCTCATCAGTCAGAGCAGGATTGCATCAACCAGCCTCTGCCTCTGCTGAAGTGACAGGTTTTGTATCATGTAGGATCTATAATACTGCTAAATAAATGCATGTTATTTTTTCTGATGCCCTCAACATAGGATTACTTCTTCTTTGGAAAAAGGAAATCGCATCTAATCTATTATCTGAGTTTGGTTATAGCGTATGGGCACCATTAGCAAAGCCAGAATTTATTGAATTTTCCTAATCATCCTCGAGAAATGGTGGTGAGCAGCTTGCTTTCTTGACTCCCTGCCATTCTTGTGGTTCAAGTACTCCTATCGAGCTGTTGGGCAGGGTGTTCCAGGACTTAGACCCAGCTTCATTGATACCATTTTTATCAGATAATCCTT
The DNA here is from genome assembly GCF_009764475.1 of Pristis pectinata. Classification (NCBI taxonomy): domain Eukaryota; kingdom Metazoa; phylum Chordata; class Chondrichthyes; order Rhinopristiformes; family Pristidae; genus Pristis; species Pristis pectinata. The sequence continues at coordinate 33,496,222 of NC_067419.1, forward strand.
CAACTTTCTAAACCCAAAGGAATACAAACCAAATTTGTGCAGCCTGATTATCCTGGTGAACCTATCTTCTTGAAGGATGGTACATCTTTCCTGCAGCTCAGAACTGAATGCAATAATGAATAAACAATTGACCAAGGATAATGAACCACCATGAACCATTGCTTGAACATTAAGCTTTTGAGATAAAAGCCTATTTGCGTATGTGCACACATTTCATTAATCTGTGTGTATAGGCACCTAAATCTATTTGCTCTTCCATATCTGATATTACAAAAATATACATGGGTATTTCCGCTAAATCAGAAAAAACTTCTTGCATTGTGCGTGTATGTCACTCTCTGTACAAAGCAATCTTAAAAAGGAAAGGAAGCCAGTAACTAATGTTGGCTGCTCCTGATCTGGATCCTGATTTTTACAAGCAGAAAAATGATTTTTAAGTCATCATAGAAAATACTTTGATCAATGCCATCAAGCTCTCAGTACTACATTATTGGCTCAACATTCCAGTCACAATCCAGGCCCAGGTTCCCTGCAGGAAGCCAGGAGGTTTATATAATAGTGAGAGGGTATCCGTCACACTCACACATTAAAGTGTCAGGAGTATAACAAAGGACTGGCATGCTGTTTACTTTCTCTGACCCAGGGCTTATATTTTATAAGCAGCTGGCAGTCCGTAAACCTTCCCCACCATATAGCATCTCAATCTGACTTCACCATTTGCTCATGTTATTTTTCTGCAGTCAGGAATTGATATACTAATCCTAAAGGATAGCTCAGCTCAGCTCAGCAGCTAAATATCACAATTCTTCTCCAGACCTTTGCCCCATAGTGAATAAACTGTCTATGGATGTTTATAGCAGTTGAAGTATTCTGCCTTTGGTCACAGTGAGTTGGGCACTATATAAGAATAGTTTGCTGGGCCTTGTAGTTTTAGCAAAGATACTGATATAGCAATATTGGTGAGGAAAGTTAACCCTTGTACCTCTAGGAGAAGATGGACTGAAATGATGAAGTACCGCTCAGAAGCATTTGGGATATTGTTCCCTGGTCTGGGATAACTGGGAAGAAGAACATGGAATTAGACACTGAGATTCTGGAGTCTAGAGGGAGAGTTTCTTCACCTCACACCTGGGATTCACCTCTTGAGGTGGTATATCCAGGGAAGAAATCAACTGTGACTGAGTGGAGTTCTGACCTGGACCTGCTGAAGGTTTTAAAACCAGCAGCATTTTCCCATTTGCCATTGCTACAGTGTGCAAGTAGCTTTTGGGTTTCTGTGCATTAGCAATGTAACACAGGAATCTGATGATTGCTTGATAATTGCTGTTAGTAATTCTGTGCTCCTCCTGATTCTGGGTGTGTTGCAACCAACCCATTCCAATCAATGTAAGTCTACAGGCTTGGCAAGTTGGTGGTTGCGGTGTGGGTGGGTGGGTGGGGGTGGTAGTTGAGGTTGGGATATGGTAGATGGGGGATCGGAAGGGAGACAGGTGACAGATCATTAGGCAGATTCCCCTTAAGTTTCACTGAAACAGGCCTCAAATTTGTCGTGAAGCAGCTGAAGATTTGGAGGCCACACATGCACCAGAGGAGTTTACAGAAGTGATGTCCAGCTATGTGTTCCATGTTACTACACTTGCAAGGCACTTGTGTCTTTTAGTGAGCTGTACACAGAAAGAACCCAGAAGTAAAATCGCAAATGTCAAGATCATCACTTTCAGCTGTCAGTTTTCTGTAGAAACTCTGCTGCACAGTGCATTGTTAGAATATTTTGTTTAAGGTTATTTGCATGTAAAAAAATTTAGTGATAAATGTTGCTCTACACAATGAAATTTAAAGGATTTATCTAACACTTCCCTTCATCTACAGTCTCAATATAGGTTTTATGGTAAAAGGACTTGAAGCCAGAATCTTCTGGTTTAATTGATGAGGTTCTGTCACTGAACTACCACTGACCCTTCTAGCCATATGGACAACAGATATCATTGCAAGCACGATCCCAGCACTCAATCTACAGATCATCAAAGCCAGAATTTTGAGGTTGGAACTGAATTAAAAGAAGGGCGAGGTTGGGTGTGATTTACACAATTAGACAATGGGAAGCAAACTAGTTATTCAAAGTATTGAAACTTGATTTAACTAACTTGGAAAAATACACTGAAATACTGTCAACTTTTCAACCGAGAAAGGAAATCCAATGTTAATAAAAAAAGTATTTGTTTTGCTTCCTAACATCAACATTTGAGGCCACAGGTGCAGTTCATTAGAGATGTTGTCTAACTGCATAATTAAAACAATTTGCAGTAGAAAATGAGAGCCTGAGAAACCTGCTTGAAATAAAGGAATGGAACTTCATTCCCCAGTTTCCTGCAAAGTGTTTTGAAAAGAAAGCTTGAAAATTCACAGAGAATGAGGGAAACACCCTTCCAGATCAATTGTGGTGAAAACTAATGTAAACCATATAGTCTCAGGGTGGATATGATGGTGATCCCTTCAATAACTTAGCAAAAAATAAGCGGGTTGAAATTTTGGATTAAATGTTTGAATCAATGTATTTTTATTTCATAGAACATAGAACATAGAATAGTACAGCACAGGAATAGGCCCTTCAGCCCATGACATCTGGGGTGACCATGATGTCAATTTAAGCTAATCCCATCAGCCTTCACATGGTCTATATCCCTCCATTCCCTGGCTGTTCATGTACCTGTCTAAGTGGTTCTTAAACATTGCTATCTTATCTTCTTCTGTCACTTCCCCTGGGAGCAATTCTATTACATTTAACTTTAAAAAAATAATGTTAATTTTGTTAATATATTTGTTTAGTGCCTTTCATACATCTAAGATTTTAGTTATTGTGTTAAATGGTGCATAAGAACATTTAAAGTTCATTTTCAGTGATCAGGTTCAGTTTTTTTATAGAATTATTGAATGATGCAGCTGAGAAAGAAGTCTATCATTTCATCACCACAATGCAGGCTCTTTGAAGGATCTATTCAATTAGTTCCAATCTTCTTCTCTTTCCCAACAACTCTGCATATTTTTTCCTTTCATGTATTTACATACTTTTCCTTGTGTATCTGCGAGTGTATCACTAATCTTCCGGGCAGTGTTTTCCAGATCACAACTCACCGCATCAAAATGTTCACTGAACTGTGATCTCAGTTCTAAGGAGAATTACCCAGCTTTTCCAGCATTCAGATTGCTTCATTTGCTGGAGATGCGATCTGACTTGCTGAAGAACCCCTTTCTTTTCTGCTTTTATTCTGGTTCTCCAGTTATGCTGCACAATTGAATGCCCAGATATGAATAAAGCTCTTCGCCTGAGTCCCATCAAGTGCTTTGTTTTTGTTTTTTTTTGGTAATTTCCCTTTGCTTCACATTTTGTAGAATCATTTTAGTACAACCTTACTACTTCTCTGAGAAACATTTCTAAGCCACTTTCCTCAGTTCTGATTTATAATCTTTTCTAATCTCATGGTATTTTTCTTTGAGGCATTCAGTAGTGTAGTGTTTCACAAAGTAACTGAGATACTGGGAATGCATGCTGACTTTTAGTGCATTATATTCTATATTAAATTCTGTTTGTGGGCCATATGGATCATTGAAAACTCATTAAAAATGCCACAGTAACTGTTACTCATGCATATAGTACCGGAATGGACAATTTTAACATTAAAGATGTTACACTATGTAATATATAAATATCCTGTAATAAGTGTATGTAGACTACCACAGACAATCCAAGCACTGAGTTTCTAAAAATCAGTCAAAATAATTTTTAGTATCACAACTCTTCTTTCTTTATTAGTCACATGTACATCGAAACACACAGTGAAATGCATCTTTGTGTAGAATGTTCTGGGGGCAGCCATGCTTCCGGCGCCAACATAGCATGCCTGTAATTTCCTAACCAGTACATCTTTGGAATGTGGGAGGAAACCGGAGCACCCAGAGGAAACCCACGCAGACATGGGAAGAACGTACAACCTCCTTACGGACAGCGGCCGGAATTGAACCCAGGTCGCTGGTGCTGTAATAGTGTTACGCTAACTGCTACACTACCGTGCCTGCCCACTCTTGCTCTACAAATTTGAAAATAACACAATTAAACTTGTAAATGAAATTGTCATTTATGTCTTTCTGTTCCTCCATTGAACAGCATCTTTTTCTCTGTCACATAACAGTCATCCCTGAAGTATGACTCCATGAGCTGATTGGACTGAGGAGTCAAAGCAGATGTAGTGGGTGAGGACAGACAGAGGTCCCGTAAGTATAAAAACAGGATGGGGATTCAGAGGGTCAGTATTAGGTTACTGAAACTGCTGAATGATGATGGTGACTGAGTGAGAGACTCCTATTAGCAGGGATGAATCCTCCTCCATGAGCTGGGACCCACCAACCCACCTGGAGAGCACCATGATACCGTAATCTGTAGACATTGAACAGCACTGGCCAGCTGAAGATCATCTTGAGGCTTTCTGGAAGAGGTCCAAAGGACCGGGGCTCGGCCACAGGCTTTGCATGCCGCAGATGCTGGGAATGAGGTGTGGGGGAATGGTTGGTGAGAGGGTGATTGACTAATGGGGAGTAGCCCTGAAAAGGTGAAGCAGCAGCAGTCAGAGGGCAGAGACAGTGAGCAGATGGAGCCAAGTTGGGGAGAGAGGGGCAGAGGTAGTGACAGAGGGTGGGGGATGATAGGTGGAGGCAACAAAGGGCTGTAGATTATGGAATCCCATAAGAAAGAAAGGTGGTGAGTGGAATCAGATAAGGAAGGGATGGTGGGCAGAAGGCAACAGTGGAGGGAGGGGGAAGAGGATAGGGGGAACTGAGCAGGTAGATTATGTGGGTGATAGGCAGATGGAACCAGGTGGGGAGAGGGAAAGAAGCTGGGAACCAGAGGGCTGGGCGGGTAGGGGATGGTAAGAAGAGTGTGTGTGAGAGGACCTAAATAGATCAAGAGGACAGAGAAAGGAGCACAGGGGGTGTGGGTTACCTGAAACTGGAGAATTCATTGTTTATGCTGTTGGGTTGTAGATTATCCAGGTGGAATATGAGGAGCTGTTCCTCCAGTATGCATTCTAGAGTTGTAGAGTTTTATAGCACAGAAACTGTGCTTCAGCTCACCATAGTCACATCGATTTGTTTGCCCATCTGCGTTATTCCTATTTGCTCACTCCAGGTTGATAATCTACTATGCCTTGCCTATTTAAGTGCCTGTCTAATTACCTTTAAACTTAATGATTGTATCTAACTCCACTTCCTCCTCTAGCAGCGAGTTCCAGTTGTCAATCACTCTCTATAGAAAAAAAATTCCCTCAAATCTCCTTTTAAACTCCTTCCACTTATCATAAATCTGTGCTCTCTTGTTTTTGATAATCCTAACATGGGAAAAAGATTTTGACTATTTACCTTATCTATGCCTTCTATGCTCAGATGAGAAGTAGCTTTACTACAAAGGATTTTCATTGTAAAAGAATGCATTCATTTGAGAAACTTTGAGGTAAGATTGATGTCAGGTATCTTTGAAAATAAATAAGCTGTATGGCAGGGAGAAAAAGATGAAAATGGCAGCATGCAAAATTTGGTTCCCGAGCCTGTAATATCTGTGTGCTGTGGCTGTTGAACGGTTCCAAAATGGCACAAAGCACACACATGCTTGTAACCCAGTTATACCATCTACCATTCTTCTGAGGATTTAAATAACTGATCGTAGTCTGGCAAGTAGGCAGATTGTAGCATCAATTAACATGCAATGCTAATTTGGTCCAATTGTTACATTTTGGTCCAGCACAGTTAGAAACCAATAATAGTTATTTCCTGATTATATTGGGTCATTCAGTAAAATGAGTAAACTGATCATCTCCGCAGAACTATATTGCAGTTATCTCTGGATGCTTTTGGGAAAGTTGCCTTTACTAGTGCATCCGTCATTTCCTCCTGGTTTTTGGGAAAATCCAGCAGCATTAAAGTTTGCTACATATTAACAGCCATACTTGCAATCCATATTTCAGAAGTTATATTTCTTGGTCCCTGACAAGAATGCACCTTCTAATAATGTACTACTCCTTTGATACAGTTGGCTGACTGGTCGACCTTCATGAAGGTCATGAACTTCTTTTTATTTCCTAACATCTCCAATTGGCCCAGCTTCTATGCAAATAACACCAATCATTCAATTCCAGTAACATTTCAACAGATTTCAACATTTTGAAAGATGCTGGTTCTGAGTATAATATTGAAACAACGTCAAGCTATAACTCTTTCCTATGTTTACCACTTTAAATGTACAAATTGATGCAGAAAGGTTTTCAAACCATTGAACTGAGCCTACTGCAAAGTTAATTGAACCTACTTAAAATTACTCAATTGGTTAATTGGGTGTTTTCAGTTCACTCTTGATTACCAGTGTGTTAAATTTAAATCAAAGAGAGCTGAGTGACATTAGTACCTTGTCACACGTAGTGAAATATTCAAACTAAGGAAAATAAATTCTCCTTTGGGAAATGTGTGACAAATTATGAGGGAATTGGAAAGAATGCTTTTGTTGCAAAGAATATGTCCATCTCTGGCAAAAATTAACAACATTCAAATATCCAGATTTTTATCAGCTGTGTTATACTCATGATAGACTGAGCGATATCTCACAGGTTGAGTGCTGCATGTGGTTTTCAGTTATAAGGTATGCAAAATATATGAACGTCAGAGGTTGTGGATTACATTAACAGCATACCAAAGAGCTAATGAACATTTAAAAAAATTACTAGAGTATGCAATTACAACTTCATGTCAGGCCTCCTAAGAACAATTTAGATTGCCTCTTTGTCATTGCAATTTAGCTAATTGGATATATCCAGATGACAAAGAATGAACTTCCATGAATACAATAAATTCAATGGAGTTTGGTGAAAAATTATCATGGGGGAATAGCAAGATTGAAAGCTTTAATGATGTGAATATTTTTGCATTCTGGATTTGACACTCAAAGTGTTGTAAATTATTACTTTTGTAGCATCTGGTGATCATTAGAAGAGTTACCAAAATAAAATTGTCAAATTAATCACAAGTTATCTGATGACTTCAGAACTTAACCTATATTTAATCACAGAATGAGAAGGTAGGCTGATGCCATGTGTTATAGTTCATTTCACAGCCACTAATCGCTTGTTAATTCCATTAACACATTCCATGTTTTGTGGAGATGGGAGCAGCTTTCACATGAAGCTTGAGAAATGTGTTGATTTATGAAGCAGACAAGAACAATGGAGGAGGCTTCAGCAGTGGTAGCTGCTGCTTGTCATTTTGGTAGTGTTAAAAATTAAGGGAATGCTGTTGTTTAGCCATTTGTCTAACTGCCTTGATTTCATATCAGGCCTCACTGTTGAAAAGTAGTAAGGGAAACGTGCTCAGGAATTAAATATGAAAGCTTATAAGAATTTGGACTCTTGTGTCCATAAATTCCACCGTTTTGTAAAAACAAATGAACACAGGAAAATTCTTTTCAAACGAAATTCATTTTGAAAACTTTAGGGGAGAAGCCAGGAACTGGGAGGGACTGTGTTACTGACATTTCTGTTGGCACAGCTGTTTGAGACTGCATAATCATTTAAGCAGATGAAAAAAAAATCATTATTGATAAATCTGTGCAATTGCTCTATTCTGCACTATCAGTGCAATGCTCTTTCATGCCTTACCCTAGGCTATTAAATTCATTGTTTATGGGAGATACGGTACAGTCACTGATGTGAAACACCTATATAATAAACCTTTCTCTTTATTATCTTCTTTTGTATTGCTTCTAGCATGTTATGTGAAAAGTGGGGGATTTGGAAAGACAAAGAGCAAGATATTTATTTATGTAACACGTGCTTTATGTATGCTACCCAAAAGATTCAGAGCATATATGCTATCAGGATCTCCCTGCTCAACGGGCAGTTATACTATGTTAAGGTATGGAGGCCATTGCACATAAAGCAGTGACATCAATGGTGTGTAATGCAGTTTGACATCACTTTGGTGAGACCTGAGCACGCATAAGCATTTCAAAAAACACAGGCCCCTCAACTGGAAAAAGAGGCATGAATGAAAAGTGTGCAAATTATAAAGCCTGTCCTTGCCCTGACTACACTTCTTGTGAAATGTCTCAATTTATTGTTAGCATTACTCAACTGGTAGTAGAGTGAGAATAGTTGGATTTGTGATATTTGCAGCAAAATCATCCCTTCAAATTCCCTTGCAATTTATCATTCAGCCTATGTCTAACTCCAGATAGACAACTTTTAACTACTTCCCCATTTGTTAATTCATTTAGTTAATGCATGAATGAAAATAATTGAGGTGAGACTGAAAGGAGAGCAGACCAAACCATCCTGAAAATAGTGACAAAAAAGTTTGCAGCTCATGTTGTGTCTCCTTACTGGATTAATTGCACAAAAACAATGTATGCCATTAACTCAGCAATATTTTTCCAGGAAATTCGAGGCCAGTATGTTACTGTGCTTGCCCCTTGTCGATTGATATAGAATCTGATTGACTCAAAATTTTGAGCTGATATAATTAGATTGAGCAATTGATGGATCAGAGAACAACTTGTAACCCATTCCAAGCTAGAACTGTTTTTAGGAAATGAGCTACCATTTGAGTAAGCATACCAAATTAACTCTCTGGGTAGTTATGTGTGGAAGAGGATGAATTTGTCTTTTTGCATTTGGACTTTGCACCGTCCATAAATAAAGCATGACACCATGCCAGCATTATTGGAGGATTTCCTTGTCTGCTGTTTGTCAAGTACTGATTAAAGAAAACAAACAATTTCCTAAACACCTGTGGCTCCCCAAATTAACCTCACACGACTTAAAGAAATGGGCAAGCAGGGAGAGTTTGTACAATGTGAGTAGGATAAATTGACGTGTGTTGCTGGAATACCAGAGAAGAAATGTAGAGAAAGAAGAAGCAGGGATCACAGTTAGGAGAAATCCAAAAGGAAAGGAAAAAGTCTTTTAGGATTTGGCACCACCTACAGTGCTCAGAAATCCAGTTTTATGTCAGCCAGCCTGTGATTGTAGCAAAGAGCATCATGTGGGATTGTTACACCTTGGGAATGATGTGAAAGGTAATTATTCTAAAAATCACCCTTTGACCTCCAAACTGCATCAGCTCCTGACAATCAGCTACCCATCCAGATTGCAACATTCCATCAGAGGCTGATTGACCACAGGCTCTCTGTCTGAGTGCTTGCCTAGTATCAGTTAGTATCAGTAAGTGCCACATCACAGAAAACTGATGGAGTCTATCTTTGTACGTCTGAGGAGATATCTTGAATGACAGTGTAAAATATTTGATAGCAAGACACCAGCCTGTTTTATATCTTGCATCCCTCCTGACCTTTACTCATTTGATTTTGAAGGAAGTAAAAATGGCATGAGACATAAAATGAACTGGGGCCTCGCTGTCAGCAATTTTACCACTTTGCAGAGTATGATAGTCCACCCCATGCATTTTAACAACAGTGAAGTTACAGTTGGATAGGCAACTAACTCAGACATTCTCCGAGCATATTGCAGCACTGATCACCCTGCCATCAGGAACATCAACAGGACAAGTTATTTTTCGTTTGACACATGATGTGTAACCTCTATGCTTTCTTGGTATTGCTTACAATACATATATTTCAGTGCAATCAAAGATTCAAACCTACTTAAGAGGAAAATATGGATTTCTCCTGAACGCGTTTCTTGTATTGACAGCAGGAAAGGAGCTCTACTCACCTGTATGGCCCACTATTAAAGAGTACTTACTCAGGACTGACTAGTCAGGACAGGTCCAGGTTTAAATAATTTATGATTTAAACTGTGACATAACTTCCTATCAACACAATAATATGATGAAGAGGACAGGAGTCTGCCGGTGTTGCCCGCCATCTTAGTTATTCCCGAAGCTCATCATCGCCCTCCCAACTGTATTATTGAGCTGAGAACTTGTAGTGATGAATATTTATCTGTACAGGTGTCATGCTTGAGTAAGTTTAACCTGTATTGGTTTATTATTGTCACTTGTACCAAGGTACAGTGAAAAACTTGTCTTGCATACTGTTCATACAGATCAATTTTTTACACAGTGTATTGAGGATAAAAACAATAACAAAATATGGAGTAAAGTGTCATAGCTACAGAGGAAGTGCAGTGTGGGTAGACAATAATGTACAAGGTCATAACAAGGTAGATTGTGATGTCAATAATCCATCTCAGCATATAAGGGAACCATTCAATAGTTGTCCTTGAATTCAATAAACTGTCCTTGAGCCTGGTGGTATGTGCCCTCAGGCTCCTGTGTCTTCTGCCTGATGGGAGAGGATAGAAGAGAGAATGACCTGGGTGGGTGGGGTCTTGGATTATGTTGGCTGCTTCACCAAGACAGCGAGAGTTATAGACAGAGTCCATGCAGGGAAGGCTGGTTTCCGTGAAGTACTGGGGTGTGTCCACAACTCTTTGCAGTTTCTTGCGGTCCTGGGCAGAGCAGTTGCCATACCAAGCCATGATGCATCTAGATAGGATGCTTTCTATAGTGCATCAATAAAAGTTGGTGAGTGTCAAAGAGGACATGCCAAATTTCTTTAGCCTCCTGAGGAAGTAGAGGCACTGGTGAGCTTTCTTGGCCGTGGCATCTACGTGGTTGGACCATAACAGGCTATTGGTGATGTTCATTTCCAGGAACTTGGAAGCTCTCAACCCTCTCCACCTCAGCACCATTGATGTAGACAGGTTCATGTGTGCTGCCCCCTTTCCTGAAGTCAATGACCAGCTCTTTTGTTTTGCTGACATTGAGGGAAAGGTTATTTTCATGACACCATATCACTAAGCTCTCCATCTCCTTCCTGTCCTCAGACTCATTGTTATTTGAGATACGGCCCACTACGGTGGTATCATCTGCAAAATTGTAGATGGAGTTAGAGCGGAATCTGGCCATGCAGTCATGAGTATATAGGGAGTAGAGTAGAGGGCTGAGGACGCAGCCTTGTGGGGCATCAGTGTTGAGAATAATTGTGCTGGAGGTGTTACTGCCTATTCTCACTGATTGCAGTCTGTTGGTCAGAAAGTTAGGGATCCATTTGCAGAGGGAGGTGTTGAGTCCCAGGTCTCGGAGTTTAGTGCTGAGTTTGCTTGGAATTATAGTATTGAAGGTGAAGCTGGAGCCAATAAATAATAGTCTAATGTAGGTGTCTTTATTGTCCAGAAGCTCCAGAGTTGAGTGTAGGGCCAGGGAGATGGCGTCCACTGCAGACCTGTTTCGGCAGTAGGTGAGTTGCAATGGATTGAGGTTTTCTGGGAGGCTGGAGTTAATGTGTGCCATGCCCAGTCTCTCGAAGCACTTCATGATGGTGGATGTCAGAGCCACCGGTCGGTAGTCATTATGGCATGATAGTGGTCTTCTTTAAACAGGTGGGAACCTCAGATGGAAGCAGGGAGAGGTTAATTATGTTTGCAAATACCCCTGCCAGCTGATCAGCACAATACCTGAGGACACGGCCAGGGACACCATCCGGGCCAGATGCTTTCCTCGGGTTCAGTCTCCGGAAGACTGATCTTACGTCCTCGACGGTGACCATGGGTTCAGTTAGACTGGAGGCTGTCAGGGTGGGTGGTGACAAACCAATCCCCTTCTGTTTATTATTGTATTGTTTCCCTTTTCTTCAGAAAAAAAAATAGCATCTAAAATATTTGAAAGCACTTTTTCCTTTCTCAATCATTGTTAATGCTATCTTTACATCAGAGATTGGAACTGGTAATAGAATGCAAATAGTTTCCTGGCTAGGTCATACACCATTTTGCACGAAATGTCTCTCGTATTTTATCTTCTTATAGTCTCACAGAAGGAGGTTATCCAGCCCACTGGGTCCATATTGGCTCTTAGGGGACTTGGTTGTCCCAATCCCCCTCTCCCTATTTCCCTGTATCGGCACATCCCATTCTCTCACACGTCCATCAACTCCCCTTTGATTCATTTTGCCATTCATCTGCATAAAGAGTAATTTACAGTAGGCATCCATGAGGTCATAGGAAGAATATGCGAGCTCTGCACAGTCTGCACCTGAAGTCAGAATCGAACATAGGTCCCTGTAGCTGTGAGGCATCAGAACCAACTGCTGTGCCACAGTGCTTCCTTATATGAAGGATAAAGAAAGTCTGGATTCATGCCAGTCCTGCAGAAATGCACCTTGCCCATCAGTGTCGCATGTCATAAAATGAAAAGGATATTACCTATGATTTTCTGATAACATAAATTGATTGAGTGGTTCTGTCACAGACACTGACTCAGAAAATGCTTCCTGTTATAATCAGTGCTCAGAATGATCTCAGGAGACTTTGTGATTGGAAGCTAGTGACCAGAGGTGTACTACAGGGATTAGTGCTGATACCCTTGCTGTTTGTTATATACATGAATGATTTGGATGTGAATATAGGAGGTATGATTAGTAAATTTGTAGATGACAGGAAATTCAGTTGTGTTGTTGTAAGAACATAAGAAATAGAAGCAGGAGTCGGCCATCTGGCCCATCGAGCCTGCTCTGCCATTCAATAAGATCAAGGCTGATCTGGCCGTGGACTCAGATCCACCTACCTGCCTTTTCCCCACAACCCTTAATTCCCCTACTATGCAAAAATCTATCTAACTCTGTCTTAAATATATTTAACGAGGTAGCCTCTACTGCTTTGCTGATAGTGAGAAGGACAGTCTTAAGCTTCAGGTAAATTGTTAAGATGGACAGAGCATCAGATGGAATTTAATGGCATTTTGGGAGGACTAATAAGGCTTGAACATACACAATGAATAGCAGGGCCCCAGGGAGTATTGAAGAACAGGAACCCTAGGGTACATGCCAAGGATCCCTGTAGGTAGTAGCACAGGTGGATAAGGTGGTTAATTTGGTATCACAAGATCAGAAGACAAAGGAGCAGAAGTAGGCTATTCGGCCCATCGAGTCTGCTCCATGGGCTAAACTTAAAACTATTCCTATCTAGCCCCAATATCCGGCCTTTTCCCCATATCCCTTGATACCTTGACTAATTAGATACCTATCAATCTCCTCCTTAAACGCCCCCAATGATCGGGCCTCCACAGTTGTACATGGCAAAGAATTCCATAATTTCACTACCCTCTGGCTAAAGAAATTTCTTCTCATTCCTGTTTTAAACCGGTACCCTCTAAGTATGGGGGATACCCGCCTTCATTAACCAGGTTGTAGAATCGAAGAGCAGGGAGATTATGACACAACTTTATAAAACGTTGATTAGATCACAGCTGGAGCATTCTGCACAGTTCTGTTCACCACACTATAGGAAGGACATGATTGTACCAGAGAGGGTGCAGTGGAGATTCACCAAGGTGTTGTGTGGAATGAAGCATTTCAGTTATGAGGAGAGATTGGACAGGCTAGGTTTGTTTTCGTTGGAGTGGAGAAGATTGATTGAGGACTTGATTGAGGTAAATAAAATTATGAAGGGTATAAATAGGGTGGATTGTAAGAAATTTTCCCTATCACAGATATGTATGAAACTAGGAGCATAAGTTTAAGGTAAGGGGTAGGAGATTTAGAGAGGATCTAATGAAGAATTTTTTTCACCTCTAGGTGGTTAGAATCTGACATGGACTCCTGAAGGGCTGGTGCAGGCAGAGAGTCTCACAACATTTAAGAAGTATCAAGATGATTACTTGAATTGTCAAGGAATAGAAGCGAGACACAGGAGACTGCAGATGCTGGAATCTGGAGCAACATAAAAGCGCTGGAGGAACTCAGCGGGTCAGGCAGCATTTGTGGGAGGAAATGATAGTCGACGTTTTGAGTTAAGACCTTGCATCTGGACTGGATAGAAAGGGGGGAGATAACGAGTATAAAAAGGTGGAGGGAAGGAAGGGATGGAGCAAGAGCTGGCCGGTAATGCGGATCCAGGTGAGGTGGGGTGATAGGCAGATAAAAGTGGGAATGATGTCAGAAGCTGGGAGGTGATAGGTGGGGATAGGGATAGAAGACAATGGGCTACATTTTTGAAAATGGAATTAGTATAGATGGGTACATGATGGTCAATATGAATATGGTGGGCCAAAGAGCTTGGTTCTGCACTGTATGACTTTACATACAGTGAACTACCATGAGGTGATGGGCAAATCCAGCAGCTATTTTATGCACAGCAGGATCTCAATAAATAGCAAATAGGAATTCTTCTGTTGGTATTGGTTTATTATTGTCACTTGTACCGAGGTACAGTGAAAAGCTTGTCTTACAAATCGATAGTACAGGTCAATTCATTACACAGTGCAGATACATTGAGTTAGTACAGAGTGCATTGAGGTAGTACAGGTAAAAACAGTAACAGTACAGAGTAAAGTGTCACAGCTACAGAGAAAGTGCAGTGCAATAAGGTGCAAGGTCACAACAAGGTAGATCGTGAGGTCAATCTCATTGTATAAGGGAACCGTTCAATAGTCTTATCACAGTGGGGTAGAAGCTGTCTTTAAGTCTGGTGGTATGTGCCCTCAGGCTCCTGTATCTTCTACCCAATGGAAGAGGAGAGAAGAGAGAATGTCTCGGGTGGGTGGGGTCTTTGACTATGCTGGCTGCTACACCAAGACAACGAGAGGTAAAGTCCAAGGAGGGGAGGCTGGTGTCCGTGATGTGCTGGGCTGTGTCCGCAACTCTCTGCAGCTTCTTGCGGTCCTGGGCAGAGCAGTTGCTGTACCAAGCCGTGATACATCCAGATAGGATGCTTTCTATGGTGCATCTGTAAAAGTTGGTGAGAGTCAAAGGGGACAAATCAAATTTCTTTAGCCTCCTGAGGAAGTAGAGGCACTGGTGAGCTTTCTTGGCCGTGGCGTCTACATGATTTGACCAGGACAGGCTGTCGGTGATGTTCACTCCCAGGAACTTGAAGCTCTCAACCCTCTCGACCTCAGCACCATTGATGTAGACAGGTGCATGTAAACCGCCCCCTTTCCTGAAGTCAATGACCAGCTCTTTTGTTTTGTTGACATTGAGGGAAAGGTTGTTGTCATGACACCATTCCACTAAGCTCTCTATCTCCTTCCTGTACTCCGACTCATCGCTGTTCGAGATACGGCCTACAACGGTGGTATCATCTGCAAACTTGTAGATGGAGTTAGAGCAGAATCTGGCCACACAGTTGTGAATGTATAGGGAATAGAGTAGAGGGCTGAGGACGCAGCCTTGTGGGGCACCAGTGTTGAGAATAATCGTGCTGGAGGTATTGCTGCCTATCCTCACTGATTGCGGTCTGTTTGTTAGAAAGTCAAGGATCCAGTTACGGAGGGAGGGGTTGAGTCCTAGGTCTCGGAGTTTGGTGACAAGCTTGCTTGGAATTATTGTATTGAAGGCAGATCTGTAGTCAATAAACAATAGTCTACCGCATGTGTCTTTACTGTCCAGATGCTGCAGAGCTGAGTGTAGGGCCAGGGAGATGGCATCCACTGTAGACCTGTTTCGCCAATAGATGAATTGCAATGGGTCCAGGTTGTCTGGTAGACTGGAGTTGATGCGTGCCATGACCAACCTCTCAAAGCACTTCATGATGGTGGATGTCAGAGCCACTGGTCGGTAGTCATTAAGGCACGTTACCTTGCTTTTCTGTGGTACCGGGATGATAGTGGTCTTCTTAAAACAGGACGGAATCTGAGATTGAAGCAGGGAGAGGTTGAATATGTCCACAAATACTTCTGCCAGCTGATCAGCACAAGATCTGAGCACACGGCTCGGGACAGCATCTGGGCCAGGTGCTTTCCTTGTGTTCACTCTCTGGAAGACTGATCTTACATCCTCCACTGTGATCACAGGTTCAGCTGCGCTGGTGGCTGTCAGGGTGGATGGTGACAATCCACTTCCCTTTTGTTCAAAACGTGCATAGAATGCGTTAACTTCATCAGGAAGGGATGTGCTGTTGTTAGCTATGCAGCCCGACTTCGTCTTGTTGGACCTGTTGGTCGAAGAAGAACTAATGGTCAAAGCAACAGAAAAATTTCTTGTTTTTTACTGAGCACTGCCATGTGACTTTTAAAGTCCTCCCGAATTATCGGGACAAGTAGGAAGGGGATTGAGTTCCTACATTCGCTACAATATGGCAATTCTAACAAAGCCACAAAATCAGCATGGCAGTCACATTTCAACTTGGAGTGGAACTTTAATTCCCAACCTTCTGATTCAGAGCTGGGAATACTGCGATGGAGCACATGAAAGCTGCCATCGTAGGATTCCCACATGTTGTAGAGGAAAATAATAATTCTGAAAGTACTGCTTGCACTCGGCAACCTTGGATGTACTTTTCTGGTTCTGAAAACATGTAAACATAAGAAATAGCAGCAGTAGTGGGGGATACAGCCCCTTGAGCCTGATTTGCCTTTTAATAAGATGATGGCTGCTCTGATCTTTGGCCTCCATACCACCTTCCCACCTGGACTCCATAACCCTTCACTTTGCCTGATCTGTCCATCTCAGATTTGAATAGAGTCGATGGGCCACATTGCGCTGACTGACCGGTTACCTGCGGTCACTCCCCTCACTTTTCCCATGACTACATTAACTTTTTGCTGCCAATTGTCCTTGAAGCCCAGCAGATATGGCCAACTGATGAGACAGAGCAATCTGTCCAAGGCTCTGGATCCTGAGGCCTTGCCCCCAGTGGCAACTAAAGGCCTTTGAACAATCTTAAATATTTTTATTAACCAGAAATTTTTAAAACTGTTCTAATGGATTTAAGTACTTCTAAAATAAAGTCATAATTATTTAAAAAGCATATTTAAGATCTTGAAATTAATTTAAAAGGAGATGAAGTAAAATAAAGAATTGGAAAATAAAACAAGTCACTTCCCTACTTTTACCTTTTTGATCAAGGTCTCCAACCCATTCAGACCTCATTCTACATATGCCCCACCCCTGGTTTAAACCTAAAGAGATGAATTCAAAATTTACCCAGCCCTTCAACTCAGGACACTTGTGCTCTATTCTGGACTGAGTGCTGAGTCCAGTGGTTGCCCAGAGTATGACTGATCTCCAGCTACTTCATCGAGCTGACCCACTCACTATAATTAGTCGATGGTTCTGTATAAAACTGAGTATGTTCTGGTCCAATGAACCTGCCTCCACAGTAATCTGAGGTCGATAATTCCAAAAATTTGTAATCCCCTGAGAGATGAAATTCCTCTTCATCTCCACGTTAAATGGGTGACCCTTCATTCTAAAACTATGCACCCTAGTTCTAGATTCCCCAATCAAGGAAAATATCCTCACAGCATCTACGCCATCAAATCCCCTCAGAATGTCACATTTCAATAAGATCAGCTCTTAATATTATAAACCAATAAGTATTAGCCAAACCTGCTCAATTTTTCCTCATAAGACAATTCTGTCATTGCAGGAATCCACCAAGTCAAACTTCTCTTAATTGCCTCCAGTCCAAGCATAGCTCTCCTTAAATAAGGAGAGCAAGCTGTTTGCAGTGTTCCAGTTACATTTGTTAACTGCCCTATGTTACTGGTCATCAGTTCAGCAGATACAAGAACAGATTTGTTTTGAGTTTTCTGTTACAAGTCTTGCATATTAGAAAGCAGTTGGATATAGTGTTACCTGATTACAGAGAGGTTTTTGAATCCCATGGTTATAGTAGGATTATTCTTAATCTAGGTTGTCCAATTTACACAGGGTTCCAGATTGTTTTACTGACCAATTTGCACCAATGCTTCAATAATGATTGTTCTTCAAGGGAGTTTCAACCAGGTTGAGTCTCCACATTTTTCAGAGTGATCCCTTTTATACACAAGTAAGAGTCATATAATTACAATTTTTAACTGCATGCAAGATGTTAAAAATTACAACAAGACTGATGCAGATGCATTTAAGATTACATTTTAGAGATGGGACTCTTCCTCTGGGATCAGTGGTGCATTACCATCCTAAACTACTGGCGGCATGGGCTACCACTTTTCCCTGGAATTACTTCCCTGCTGGCTTGGTCAGCCACTGGAGCACTTTGTATAGCACTGGCCTGGAGAGGCCTTGTGTCAGCTGGGTGCCTGTTTGTTGCTGGCAGGAAGCTCACACCATGTCAGTGAAGCTTCACTTCTACAGTTCACAAGTCCTTTCACCAGCAGGATCTGGTGTCTGGCAAACACATCCTGCCAGCCAGCTGTCATAGTTAAAATCCTCTCTATTAAGCCTCCAAATAAATGCATTTTTTACAAATGTCAAATGAAACCAAATCAAATTTCAAAGAATAAACACTGCTCTTGCAACAGAGATGAACAACAATTTATATTTTAGGAAAGCTGCCCAAAACAAACAGGACACATATATTTTAAATGACATAATTTAAACTCAGTCAGGTATCCATATATAAATTGGTATGGCTCCCATTCTTGGTTTATTGTGCATTTCTGTCTGGAATTCAATTTTCAGACTGTTCTGGAACTGTTTCTGATTAATAAAGATGCTTAATTACAATGTGTTTGTTTTAAACATTTTATAATGATAGCTACAAAACCTGATTCATAATACAGTTTAGCCTATATTCCTAACACCACATTGTTGGGCTACAACAAGAGGATTACAATCTCCCCTGCTGTGAGCAGCAGAAGTGCAAGGTAGTAAGGTCAGTGCTTTTATGTTCAGCTTGCACATTTAGTGCTTACAGATGATGAGTTTCACATTGCAGCACCTTGGTGCATCTGATTGCTTTGCAATCTTGCATTCTAATTGCTGATGGTCATCACCTTCTTGAATACATTTCTGATAAGGTTGCAGAGGTCTGAGTCTGTGGTCCTCTTGCTGAGAACATTGCAGTTGATCTAAATTAAAAACAATTGGACTGATTTATAGGAACTGCAGAACAATTGGACTGAATTGTAGATAAACCCATTTAAGTGTTTGATTAGAGTGAAATATTTCTTTGGAAGATTTGAAGTTATTAAGGAAGATGTGTGCAACCTTGGTAAGTACTCAACAGAGGATCGTTGAGAGCATGACCGATTGGGGGGGGGGAGAAAGATGTATTTTTCATTATCTCAGAACATCTCAAAATACATTAAATCCTTTAAACATGTGGCCATTGTTGTACTGTTGGAAAAGCAGCACCAATTTCCATACAGCCATTTCCCAGAAACAGTAATGAGGGAGAATCAGAATCAGGTTTATTATCACTGACTTTTATGTCATGAAATTTGTTGTTTTGTGGGGGACCAGATAATCAGTTTCAGCAATGTTGTTTGAGGGATAATTGTTAGCCAAGTTATCAAGGATGGGGATGGGGGCTTGAGGAAAGTTGGCAGTCGGAAGATTGTGTGTGTATGTGTGTGTGTGTTTTCCACTCTTCAAAATAGTGCCATGCAATCTTTCACATCCACCTGAAGAAGCAACCAAGGTGTTCATTTACAGCCTCATTTAAAGGACGGCACCCTTGACAATGAAGCAGTCATAGAATATAGAACATAGAACAGTATAACACAGGAACAGGCCCTTTGGCCCACAATGTCTGTGCCAAGCATGATGCCAAATTAAACTCATCCCTTCTGACAGCACATGATCCATATCCCTCCATTCCCTGCATATTCGTCTGCCGATCCTATTAAGCCTCTTGATACACCACTATATCAAGTTTTGTAGTCAAGCATTCTAGAGTGAAATTGGAACCCAAAACCTGGTGAATTGGAGGAAAGAGTACTACCTACTGAGACAATGCTCTTAAAATATTAACATGGAAGCAACAGCCAAAATAGCTTCCATCTATTTTACAAGTTTCCTTGTTTCTAATTCCTTTAGTGTGCACATGTCTTCTTATTCACATTCTGGGGCTGGAAGTTTACATGTATCTCATGTATTTCCACTATAACCTTGAAAGGTCAGTTAGCAACTGTGGCAAGAGAAACAGAAGTAACATCAGACCTTTCATCAGAACCAAGGACCTGGACTTCATTGGAACCATGTAGGAGGCCACAAGCAGAAAGATCAGGGTAGGAGTGGGCTGAAGAAAAAGTGACAGGCATCTGGAAGTTCAGGTTCACCTTTGCAGATTAGTAGGAGGTTTCCATCCAGTTGGATTCTCTTGTATTGAGGAGACCATATCATGAGCACCAAATGCAATATACTAAACTGAAAGACCTGCAAATTCAAGTAGGATGTACTGAAATTTTGCTTATGGCTTTTCAGTAAGATCATGGCTGGTCCACTTTCTGTATAATTCCTGCAAAACTTAAGAAGGATTAGACTATATTCCTACCTCAGGCCAGACAGTATTCAACAGGAACTTGCAAAAGTTGATTGGAATATGTTGCAACAAAGGGACGTCTGGCAAGTGGGGGGGCTGTTAAAATTGAGATATTGAGAGTTCAAGATCTGCATGTTTCAGTTAGAGAGAAGGGCAAGGGTGGCAGGAATTGGGTCCCTGTATGATGAGATATATTGAGGCTCTGGTCAGGAAAAAGGAGACGTGGGTCAGGTACAGACAGCTGGGATCAAGTGATTCCTCGAAGGAGTATAGGAGTTGCAGGAAAATAAGAAGGAAATCAGAAGGGCAAAAAGGGGGGTATGAGATAGCTTTGGCAGGGAAGATTAAGGAGACTCCAAAGAGATTTTGTATATATCAAGGGAAAAAGATTAACTAGAGAGGGAATAGGGCCCGTCAAAGACCACAGTGGACATCTTTTGCGTGGAGCCACAGGAGATGGGTGAGGTCCTCATTGAGTATTTCTCTTGTTTATACCATGGATAAGGACATGAAGACTTCAGACCTTGAGATAGTTAATGAGGAAGTCTTGGGGATAGTCTGCATTACAACAGAGGAGGTATTGGATGTCCTAAAATGTATGAAGGTAGATAAATCATGAGGGCCTGATCAGGTAGATCCAAGAACATCATGGGAAGCTAGGGAAGAAATTGCAGGAGCCCTGGCTGATAGAGGTACATCATCATTGGTGACGGGTGAAGTGCTGGAAGACCGGAGGGTGTCTAATGTTGTGGCTTTGCAGAAGGGCTGCAAAGAAAAACCTGGTAACTATAGAACAGTAAGTCTAACATCTGTGGTAGGTAAATTACTCGGGGATAGTCAGCACGGCTTTGTGCATGGGAGATTATGTCTCATGAATTTGATTGAGTTTTTTGAAGAAATAACAAAGAAGGTTGATTAGGGCAGGGTGGTAGGCATAGTCTATATGGACTTCAGTAAGGCCTTTGATGAGTTTTCACATAGGCTGCCATGGAGAGTTAGATCGCTTGGGATTCAGGGAGAGCTAGCTAATTGCATACAGAATTGGCTTGATGGTAGGAAGCAGAGGGTGATGTTGGAAGGTTGTTTCTCGGACAGGAGGCTCGTGACTAGTGGTGTTGCTCAGGGCTTTGTGCTAGCTCCATTGCTATTTGTCATCTATAGATGAGAATGTACAAGGCATGGTTAGTAAGCTTGGAGATGACACTAAAATATGTGGTGTTGTTGACAGTGAAGGTGGTTATCAGGATTTACAGAGGGATCTTGATCAGTTGGGTAAATGGGCTGAAGAATGGCAAATGGTGTTTAATTCAGCGAAATGCAAGGTGTTGCATTTTGGGAAGACAAATGAGGGTAGGACTTTCAAAGTGAACGTTAGGGCCCTGGGGAGTGACGTACAGCAGAAGGACTGAGGAGTAGAAGTAGACTGTTCCCTCAAAGTGGTGTTGCAGGTAGACAAGGTGGTGAAGAAAGCTTTTGGCCCGCTGGCCTTCATCAGTCAGGGCGTTGAGTATAGAAGTTGATATATTATGTTGCAGTTGTACAAGGTGTTGGTGAGGCCACACTTGGAACATTGTATTCAGTTTTAGTCACCCTGCTTTAGGAAAGATGCCATTAAGCTGGGAAGAGTTCAGAGGAGATTTACGAGGATGTTGCCAGGACTCCAGGGACTGAGTAATGGAGGGAGGTTGAGCAGGCTGGAACTTTTTTCACTGGAGCGTAGGAGAATAAGGGGTGATCTTATAGAAGTGTATAAAATTATGAGGGGCATAGATAGGGTGAACGCACACAGTCTTTTTCTCAGAGTTGCGAATCAAAAACTAGAGGGCATAGCTTAAGGTGAGAGGGGAGTGATTTAATAGGAACATGAGGGGCCACTTTTTCAGTGAGAGAAAGGTCAGTTTATGGAATGAGCTGTCAGAGGAAGTGATTGAGGCAGGTACATTACTAACATTTAAAAGGTACCTGGACAGGTACGTGGCTAGGAAAAGTTTAGAGGGATGTGGGGCAAATGCAGGCAAATGAGACTAGCTTAGAACATAGAACACTACAGCACAGTACAGGCCCTTCGGCCCACAATGTTGTGCTGACATCTTATCCTGCTCCA
Organism: Pristis pectinata; assembly: GCF_009764475.1. Taxonomy (NCBI): domain Eukaryota; kingdom Metazoa; phylum Chordata; class Chondrichthyes; order Rhinopristiformes; family Pristidae; genus Pristis; species Pristis pectinata. Next base: position 33,518,587 of record NC_067419.1, read on the forward strand.
AGATCTATCTAACCCTTCCCTCCCACATAGCCCCCTATTTTTCTAACATTCATGTGTCTATCTAAGAGTCTCTTAAATGTTCCTAATGTACCTGCCCCCACAACCTCTGCTGGCAGTGCGTTCCACGCACCCACCGCTCTCTGTATAAAAAAAAACTTACCCGACATCCCCCTTGTACCTTCCTCCAATCACCTTAAAATTATGTCCCCTCGTGTTAGCCATTGTCGCCCTGGGAAAAAAGTCTCTGTCCACTCGATCTATGCCTCTTATCTTGTACACCTCTATCAAGTCACCTCTCATCCTCCTTCGCTCCAAAGAGAAAAGACCTAGCTTGCTCAACCTATTGTCGTAAGACATGTTCTCCAATCCAGGCAACATCCTGGTAAATCTCCTCTTCACCCTCTCTAAAGCTTCCACATCCTTTCTATAAGGAGGTGACCAGAACTGAACACTATACTCCAAATGTGGTCTGACCAGAGTTCTATAGAGCTGCAACATCACCTCGCGGCTGTTGAACTCAATACCCCGACTAATGAAGGCCAACACACCATGTGCCTTCTTAACAACCCTATCGACCTGCGCGGCAACCTTGAGGGATCTATGGACATGGACCCCAAGATCCCTCTGTTCCTCCACACTGCTAAGAGTCCTGCCATTAACCTTGTATTCTGCCTTCGGATTCGATCTCCCAAAGTGTGTCACTACACACTTATCCGGGTTGAACTCCATCTGCCACTTCTCAGCCCAGCTCTGCGTTCTATCAATATCCTGTTGTAATCTACAGCAACCTTCTACACTATCCACAACACCACCAACCTTTGTATCATCCTCAAACTTGCTACTTCTAAATGGGAATCTTGGTTGGCATGGATCAGATGGGCCGAAGGGCCTATTTCCCATGCTGTATGACTCTCAGAGTGACCTTGGATGTTGACAAAGTACTGTAATGTTGAATGGAAAAAAGAACATACACTGGAGTAACTCAAGGCTGGTTAGTGCTCCTTTTTACTCGGGTAAGTAAATAACAGGTAGAACTATCAACAAAACATATTTTATTGAAGACAATTGAATTCCAGCTAACAACAAATGATGGTTGATTCAATAATTTATCAAAAGTCACACCACAAGGTGCACACCATCCTCCCATATATGGTAACAATTATCTCCTACTCTCTGTAATTCTGCACATACCTTCATGTTTGCCTTCAATAAAATTTAAGAAGATGAATTGTTTGCTACTCTTTTGACAGCATTTCTAAACTGTTTAATGGTTTGTTGGGCAGCAGTGAGGCACAGATACTGTCAAAATATTTAGTTAGTGCAAGGGATGGCTATACTGATTGCTTGTGTCAAAGGAATCATGACTGAGAAAAGGATTGTAAACCTTGAACCTGTCAGCCATGAAATGAAGTAAATGATAGAGTTCCTTACAGAGGCAGAGAAGATACCAAGTAACACAGAAAATGTTAATCATGAGTATTATTTCAAGATAACCGAGCTTCAGATCAAGAGGGCAAGCTCGTGTCTGCTATCATGAAGCATTTTATCACCCAGAGAGCAATTAACAGCAAAAATGTCCTTCAGCATAAAGTGACAGAGCTTTAAAAAAAACACTGATACTATAAAAAGAGATAGTTAGCTGCTGTTTATGACTTTTATAGTTATCAAATGTTTCACAATTTTCCTCACCCCAGACTACCTTCTCCGTGAGAGTGCAGTGCCCCAGATAATTTGCTGATGACTGACAGAGTTCCATGCTACAACATACTACATTCACAAAGCTATGTTAAGAGATTTGCTCTTTTGATAGAGGAGATACATCAACTGACAGTCCTAACAAAGAGAAGTGCCAAAGAAAGTGGGCTCCAGGGTGAGAACAGAACATCATGGAGAACAACTATACTTGGTTGTTAATTGGTAGCCATGAGAACTCCCATTTTCTTTTGCTTGTCAAGTGACAAGTGCATGTGATCATGTTTTCTGAAAGGTAAGTTCATGGCAGAGAGCTTCTATGAAGTTTTTCTCATTGTTCTCTATTTCAACTCTTTTGGAAAGGCACAGAGTATCAGGACACAGCTGTATCAGCTCTCTGGCATAAACATGAAGATCTTGTTCCAACATTGGCAATCCTCTTCGTACAGTTTCATTCACAATTGTGTGTTCCATTGACAACCCAATTACTTCTTGCTGGTATAAAAGAGGATTAACTCTGGTGTGGAGAAGGCCAGTCACATTGTTTACCAGTTTCCAAGGCTCTAGATCACAGCGAGTCTAATAGAGAGACATTGGTTTCTTCTTCAGCCTTTCACTGCAGGACTCGGGCGTCACAGAAGCTGATTACATAAAGAGCCAGAATGTCTTGAGTAATTCCATTCTTCCTCTAGCTTTCAGTGCTTGTTTGGCCCACTGTAGAATAGATGTGATCACCAAGCCAGGCAGCTGAATGTTTGCAATCAAAGACAATTTACTGTCTTGGTGAAGTAGAACTGAATGGACATCATCAAAGCAACACTGTCCCTAATTTCCCCTGCCTCCGGAAACATTCCAATAGTACTTTGCATGAAACTGAGCAACAGACGGGAAACTTAATAAAAGCCATTCTTGCTCACCACAGATGTCTGACAATTCATTTTAGTCCAAAGTGGTTCTACCCTTTAATTCAAAGGTTAAATTTAGATACTTTAAATAACTAAATAATCATTATTTCAAATCTTGTAACTAGCTGAATGTGAAGTAGATTTTGCAATACAATAAATTGCTATTGGTGCTCTCGTAGCTTGGTGTTTAAAATTGCTGTTATATTTGAGAGGAGTGTTCAGTTTCATTGGCACCTTTTGTTTCTTAGAAAGACCTCAAATAATTTCATATGCAATGAAGTATTTTGAGGCAATGTATTATACAATAAATAGCAGAGTCATGTAGAACCAGTCAAACAGATGTTTGTTGAATAAAGAATGTTTGCCAGGGAACTGGGAGAATTTCCCAGTTTCCAAATAGCGTCAAACAATTTTAAACGCTCAATTGAACCATCACAACAGATGGATGAGCCTTGGATTTAAGGTCTCACTTCACTAAGTCTAGCAAAATTATGTATGCTTCTTTATAATAGTTTAGCAATAAATGTAATATTTTATTGTACACTCAGAAAGAAAATAAAATAATGGAAACAGAAATAGAGTTTAATATTCCCTAAAAGCTGTTTGATTGAAATGAAATTAAGTTATTTTTTCTCTGAAAGGAATAAAAAAGTTAGCAGTTCACGCATTGCTTCATTTTACAAGTTTGGATATTTTATGTATCTTAGTGGATGTGGACAATTTTTGGATCAATATAGCTTTGAAGGCTCAAGCCCTGGGTATTAACCTATTTCAGAACTCTTTATACCAGGAGTTCAATCATTTTCCCCTGTGGTCTATCCTTAGCAGTTCTTCTAAACGAGTGCAGATGGAGATAAGCTTTATCACTAATCTTCATTCAGCTTCATTGATCCTTATCATAATGAGTTTTTTTTCCCCCAAGTAAAAAATCCTCATGGTATTTTTAAGCCCTCAATTGTAATTGATAACAGCTCAATGCTGAGTTAAGAGTAATTGCTTGGTCCAGTCATAGAGCCATAATGTTGTACAGCATTAGGTCCATATCCTTCGATTCCTTGCTATTCAAGTGCCTAAATAAATGTCTCTTAAACATAGTGATTGCATCTTATTCCACACCTTCTCTGACAGATATCAACCACTCACTGGGTAAAAAAAAAACTTTCCCCTCAAATCTTGGAGACTGAGGGGTGACTTTATCGAGGTATATAAAATCACAAGGTGCATAGATAAGGTGAATGTCTTTTCCCAAAGTAAGGGAGACTAAAACTGGAGGGCATAGGTTTAAGGTGAGAGGGGAAAGATTGAAAGGCAGGCTTTTCACACAGAGGGTGGCGGGTATATGGAACGAGCTGCCAGAGGAAGTGGTAGTGGTAATTCCAACATTTAAAAGATATTTAGACAGGTAGATGGATAGGAATGGTTCAGAAGGATATGTGCTAAATGCAGGCAAATGAAATTAGCTCAGGTAGACACCTTGTTTAGCATGGACAAGTTGGGCCAACCAAGGTCCCTGTACATCTCTGTGACTTTATAAATTCCCTTTAAAGCATCTTCATCTTACTTTAAACCCAGGCCATATTATTTTTATACACGTACCATGGGAAAAAAATATTCTGGACAAGTTGGGCCAACCAAGGTCCCTGTACATCTCTGTGACTCTATAAATTCCCTTTAAAGCATCTTCATCTTACTTTAAACCCAGGCCATATTATTTTTTATACACGTACCATGGGAAAAAATATTCTGATATTCTACCCGATGTATACCTCTTATAAGTTTATATTCCTCTATCACCCCTCAGCCTCCTATGCTCCAGTGAAAGTAAACCCAGACTATCCAATTGTTCTCCATTACTAAAGTCCTCCAATCCAGGCAACATCCTGGTGAATCTCCTGGGTACCCTCTCCAGGAGAACCACATCCTTCTTGTAGTGTGGTAACCAGAACTACACACAATACTCTGTGTGTGGTTTAATCAGTGTTTTGTAAAGTTGCAAGGTAATGTCTTGAATTTTACCTTCTATGCCCTGACTTAGGAAGGCATGCATGCCATATGCCTTCTTCACCATTTTGTCTACCTGTGTAGCCATTTTAAGTGAACTATAGACTTAAGCTTCCAGGTCCCTCTGTTCATCAACATTACTTAGTGCCCTACCATTTACTGTATATGTCCTAACCTTATTAGACTTCCCAAAATGCATTATTTCACACTTGTTGGGATTAAATTCCATCTGCCAATGCTCCACCCAACTCTCCATCTGAAAGTTAGCCTCAGACAACCTTCCTCGCTATCCATAACACCAGCAATTTTCGTATCACTCACAAACTTCCTAATCGTACCTCTTGCATTCTCATCCAAGCTGTTAATATATATCACAAAAAAACAAGGTGATCCCTGCAGTGTACCACTGATCATAGACTTCTAATTAGAAAAGCACCATTACCCTTGGCCTCCTGTCACCAAGCCAATTTAAGATAGGATAAGATTTCTTTATTAGTCACATGTACATCAAAACACACAGTGAAATGCATCTTTGCATAGAATGTTCTGGGGGCAGCCACAAGTGTCGCTACACTTCCGGAGCCAACATAGCATCCCCACAACTTCCTGATCTGTATGTCTTTGGAATGTGGGAGGAAACTGGAGCACCTGGAGGTAACCCATGCAGTCACGGGGAGAGCGTACAAACTCCTTACAGACAGCAGCTAGAATTGAACCTGGGTCGCTGGCACTGTAATAGCATTGTGCTAACTGCTACACTACCGTGCCTGCCCGTTTTGGATCCAGTTAGTCAGCTCGCCTTGATTCCCATATGCCTTAACCGTCTTGACCAGACTACCATGTGAGATCTTGTCAAATGTCTTACTAAAGTCTACATAGACCATTGCCCTCTACAGATGCTGCCTGACCTGCTGAGTTCCTCCTGTGTTTTGTGTGTGGCTCCAGATTTCAGCATCTGTAATCTCTTGTGTCTCTATATCGATGATGTTTTCTGATGTATCTTAATCAATCTTCTGGTTAGTTAACTCCTCAAAAGACTCATTCAATTTAGTGAGACCAGATTTCCCCTGCACAATGCCACGCTGGCTATCTCTGATCAGCCCCTGCCATTCCAAATATGCATAAATCCTATCCCTCAGAATCTTACGACTACTGGCATAAGTCTGCGGTTACCTGTCCTTCCTGCTGCCTTCCTTGAATAAGTGTGGGAGTTCCATGTTGCTGCATTCAGACGAAGCACTTGCATTGACAGACTTGCTTCCTTTCAAATAAAAAAGAACAAGATCCAAACAAGTAAGAGTTTAAGTGACGTATGTTCAAAATTGTTTATTTTCTTTAAGGATTTCTAATTTACTAATATGTAACCTTGTATAAGTGAGATACTTTAAGAGAATCATCTACATATAGCCCCAAAGGTAGAGCAATCATGAAACTATAAACCAGAACATAATGAGCAACAATTTTGAATTACAATTTTACCACAACCAGAAACACAAATTGCCAACTAAAATTGAATTCCTAACTCTTGTAATCAGTATAAATGAGATATTCTGCTTGTGGGTACAAATTTATCTGTTAGGGGTAATTGGACAGTCATATTTTTGAATGAATTTTATTACTACATCTGAAGAATTACTAATGAAAGGTTGAAATCCAGTCAGTAGATTTATTTGTCTAATTTTCCATTTCTGTAAAGCCAACAAAGGCCTATCTTCTCCTTTGTGTAAAAAAAAACATGTAAAAAGACTTAAGACTGAAAGGAAGCAGCAAGAGACTTTCTTTCACTGACTTGTTCTGAGTCTAGGATTTACTAATTTAACAAAAAGGTTCAGAAGAAACATTTGCCAGTGAGGCCTTGTTAAAGGTCAGTCATCAAAACAACTATGTGAAGAGAAGGCTAATGAGTAAATTACTGCAACCCACACTCATTCTGAACTTTTGGTTGTAGTAATGATGGATAAGTATGCTCTAGAGTTTTTTCAAGTGTAACTCAAAGAATGCACATTGAATACATATTTTTTTTACTTATTTTCTCTTATTTCTTTTATAGATTTGCTCATTGTAAATTAGATCCATGAATGTCAAGTGCAATTGTCTTTTTTTTGCATTTAGTTATGTTTTGGCAATTTGTATTTGCTGATTGTGGTCAAATTGTAATTGAAAAATGTTGCTCATTATGTCCTGGATTATAGCTTTATGATTGATCCAACCTTGGGACTATGATGATTCATTTTAGCTATCTTACTTCTGCAATGTTACAAAATCCTTTAAGTGTAAAAGCAACCATTTTGATTTTTGTTACTTAAAACAATTATTGATCTCTTTATTTTGTTTGATCTTACTCTGAAATTATTCAGGAGGCGTGCTGGTGGCATTGTGTTTTATGTACATTTGTGATTCCTGCATTGACAACACCCCAGTGATTAATGACCTACATTTGCTCTTGGTCAGATAACATAATAATTTTAAAATTTTCACTGATGTTTTCAAATCCTTCTTTGGCCCACTCTCCCTCTCATTGAAACCATCTCTTATCCTACAATCTACTGAAATCTCTATCGTCCTCCAAATTCTATGCAACCCTGATTTTTGTCACTCTAATTGTCGACTGCATTTTCAGATACTTTGGCCACAAGTTCTAAAATTTCCTCCCCAAACCTCTCCAACAATCTGCTTAACTATCCTTCTTTAAGATTCTCTTAAAAGTGCTAAAAGTGCCACTTTCCCCAATATCACCTTGTATGGTTCAGTGCCAGATTTTACTTGATAACAGTTCAACAAATTGCCTTGGAAAGTTTTGTCACATTAAAGGTACTTAATAAGCTCATTTTTGGTGTTAAGCCTATTGTTGGTGAAATGCTGCTATATGGACCAGATAGCAGAAGTCCAGATCATGTTACTATGAGCATTGCAGTGAGCTGATGATCCTGTTAGGAGCCAGCAGCTAGCCATCAGCAAGTTCCAGCTGAATGTGTATGAAATGTTTTTTCAATGAAAAAATGAAAAAGAGCATTCTAGAGTAAAGTGAGGATTGACTTTTGATTATGATAGCAAGAACAGAGTGTAGCTAGATGATTGAAATATTCCCCAAATTCAGTTTTGAGACTCAAGTAAATATATGGCAAGGGTGCTCACTTGGATTTAACGTGAATTGAGAATTTTGGTGTCAGAACATTACGGGTGGAAGGTTGAGATAGTGCAAGGAGTTCTGAAAGAGAAAGGCATGTATTAGAGCTGATGGAGGTGAGAAGCAGCAGTAATAGAGGTTGAAAATGGTCCAAGGCGGCAGAGGTGGTCCTTGCAGATGAGAGCAGGGATTTGTACGTGAAAACATCTTGGTAGAATTTGCTGGATCCACATAAGGTCAGTTTGAAGTTTTTGTACATGTCGGGCAATGAGCAAATCTCAGCAAGTTTCAGACCTGAGGATGAGACAGTAAGGTGATCTTAATGGCTTTCTGAGTCCAGCCTAAGATTTTTGGATGAAGGTTAGGGTTTGGAAATCCTTCAATACCCAAGAATACTGAGCTTGCTTGAAGCCATGAGAGAATGATTTTCCAATGCACAACCTAGACCTTGCATAAATATTAACATAATAAAATCTGAAATGATTCAATTAGGTCAACTCTCATTCTTCTATAATTCAATGAGTATAGGTGACATCTGCTCAACTTTCCTTATATATCAGTCTCTTCGTTCCAGGAATTAACCTAGAGAATCTTCTCTGCACCAGTGCAAGCATAGCCTTCCTTAAATCTGGAGAATAAAAACTGTAAGCAATCTCCAGGCATGGCTTCACCAACACACTGTAAAGTTGTAATGAAGGCCAATGTTCCATTAGCCTTCCTAATTACTTCCTGTAGCTGCATGCTAACTTTGTGTCATCGATGAATCATAAGTTTCTTATTGAAAACCCAGCATTTTCATGATCACCATTACTGATACTAAGTTTTATTCCATGTTGGTTCCATTACTGATGGAAGAGATGACCAAATATCTTGTAAGGGACAGAAGGGAGCCAAGGAGAAATTTATAGAGGGTGGGCAGAGAGCAAAAATCAGAAAGACATGAGCACTTTGGAGAAGATTGGAGATGATCAGTGGTGTAGAGGTACTACATGGGGGTGGGGTGAGGAGTTAGGGAGTGGAGTATGACCATGATGGGGAGATGGAGCAAAAGCTAACAATGTTAAAAGACTGGAGCAGTAAGAAAAAATGACTCTTCATTCTGTAATTTTCACCTCTGGATTTGCTGGCTTCTTATGTAATGCAGTTTTGAGAAGAGTTCCTGCAGCTGAGGCAATAGTGATAGCCGGCAGAAAATCCATGATAAATGATGCAAAAGTAATGTTGATCATGCACACTGATTGGCATCACTCTGCATACCCAGTGGCATCCATGCATATGCACTTCTTATGCACAGGAGTCCTAGTAATATTTCCTTTCCACAGTGCACCTGCAGATGACCTGATCATGGTTAGAAATCAGGTTTTAGGTAAAATTCAGTCACTTTGTTCATAAACTCATTTCAGTATGTAATAGCCTGGAAATATTTTCATTCACGGTGGAATCACTTGTCCTCAGCCTTTGCTGTGTTGAAGGTTAGTCTACTCCTTGTCCTGAAGAGATCTATCCTCCACTAAGTCCAGTTCTAGAACTTACATCTCTCTTTATTTTTGAGAATTGTCCATTTTTCTTTCAATTTGGACATGTTGCTTCAGGTCAATCATGTATGGTTAGTCTGGATTTTGCTGAAACTGCCCATTTTTGACTTTGGAAGCATTGGGTACATTTATTATGTCATTTTGTTTCTTAATTCCCATTACTGTTTGAGCAGTACTTTTCCTTTTCATTTAAAACAGGTCTTAATTGTACATGTGCAGCCTGACTTTATCCTTTGTTTATTGGACAATTTCCTGGCAGTCCTCACTTTGCCCTACAGTTAACTTGGAACATTGTTATTTATATTTTTCTTTTTATTTTATTTCTCAATGATTCTTTTATCTTTTTTCCTTACTGTGTAGCTTGACCTTGGCAAGCTGCTTGTGTTATTTTATTTTCTTTATTTTTCTTTTTTATAATTCATTTTTACAAGCTTATAGCAGTTTGTTTGTGTCACTTGATCTTACAATAAAACTGGCTCTTTAGTATTCTTCCAAGATAAATATATTAGTCATTGTAATTTCTTTTGAAACTTAGGTTGCCAAGTTATTTAATATTGGTTCCTGGTTTCATAATTTAACGCAGAGATCAGCTGGAATGAGAATACACAAAATTATTTTGACCTTTTAATTTTTTTGAGCTGACTTCACATGTTGTCATTTACATATTAACACCTTTCTTTGAAGTTTCATTGTGCACAATTTTTATATTTCCAGTTTTAAATGTTTTTATTGCCTTGGCATGACACAAGAAGCAGTTCAAGATTGCAAAGCAACAGCTTTGTTTCTGGACTGTTGTGTTGAGGTTTTATATTGTGAACTAGATCAGTTGCCCTGAATCCTACAACTCAACTATCTCAAGAGATTAAAGCAGTCTGAAGGATGAGAAAAGTATTAGTTTTGTTGTCAAGAGCTAAACTGGAACATAGCACCGAATGTTACATGATGTCTGTTATTGGTTGGCATTCATGCTACCCAATGGTCAACAATATTCCTGTATTTACAGAAACAATACTAATTATAATCACCATTTGAATAATAATTTGGTTTTTGCACAAAGAACAAAGAACTCACTTGAAATGTAAATGTGATGCAGATGCAGATGTAATGCTTTTTGTATTGCAGTGTTTGTAGACACGCTTGTTCTGTCTGACTACTCCTTCATAATGAGTGTGCTGTCCAAGTGTTTGCTCATGTCAGTCACCTGCTAGGTCAGAGTAAAGAGGTCAGATCCCAAGCCTGATGTTGGTTGCAGCCTAGGAACCATGTTATTCACGATTTGTGTTTCTCAGACAGTTATATATTCAGCAGAAGAAAAGGTTTACTGAAATAAGACCAACACCCAATGTCCTATTTTACAGCAGAGCTTCCCATGGAGTAGCACAGAGCATTCATTCAGCAATCTGTTAAACATTAATTTATTTCATCAGGAAAAAGCTCAAGATGCTAGTCACCTTACCAACACACTCATAAGCATCTTGATACAAGCAATATAGAGAACATAGACAGAATCTCTTTTGACAGTGTATCATTGCCGTTTTCAACAAGCATATCTATCCAAATTCACATAGCAATGATGAATGAAGCAAGGGCTCATTGGACTTGTTCAGTTTTTTGCACAAAGGGGACAAGGGAATGTTTCGGTTTGGTACATAATACCACATAATAAGTGTTCAAATACTGGAGGCAAATATAAAGAAATGGTTAAATTGTATTGAGGACAGAGATGTTTATGATAAATTAGCTCATCTTAAAATGTTCTGCATTCATTCAAAAAAATTATAAAGAAATATGATTTGATTTGCTGCCATACCATTAAAAGGAGGCAATATTTCCATAAAATCTGTGCACTAACCATGCTGAAAATGAATTAAAATATTGGTGCAACAGAAAGTATCTTTTGATGTGAATGCATAAGATTAGTTATTTTCTGACAGAATAAAGATCATGTTTACTAATTCATGTTACTAAAGAAATAAATTGATGCTGCACCGTTTGACAAGTTGTAGAAGGATGAAACACATTTGTCATGGTGTCAGGATAAAATGCAGAGAAAGCATCAAAACCGCATGTCTAATACACAGAGTCCATAATACATAACTTCATCTAGGATAATGTGAGGTGTGCCTTTGTGAAAACATTAAACTGGCTCAGCTGTTAATACTTCAGGTTCTCAGTCTGAAAATGTCTGCACTTAAAAGCCTGACAATGGAGTTGAATGTATCACACAATGCATTGCTGAGGGATTCTGCATTTCAAATGTAATGGTAATTTCTTGGGGAAATCTAATCACTTTCATTGCTCAAAGTCAAGTTGAAATTAGGAAAGGAGTTGGAAGAGAGAAGATCAATGTAAAAATTGGATTACATTCAGGAACAGGATAGAGATTAAGATGGAGGTGAATTCATTTGGTGTTGAGAAGAAAGATGGATGTACCTGCAGAAAGGTCCGTAAACAGGCAGGGATAAACAGCAAAGATATTAGGGAGGGGAGAGAGAGAGAGAGAGAGAGAGAGAGAATCTGTGAAATAGAGAGGGATATAGGTGGGGACATAGAATAGCATATCGATGCAGAGAATATCTGGAGACCAAGAGGGACATAGTTAAGAGACAAATCAATGAGAAAGGAATGGATACAGCTCGTAATAATATTTATGAGGCAGAAAAGGATATAGCCACTGGAGGGAGAGAGGGACATAGCCAGGAGGGAGATCTCTGAAATGGGATAGGAATGATACCAAATGACGAGAAAGAATCATTGAACCAGAATGATGCGAGATGCAGGGACTTTAAACATCAAAGAGCCACAGCAAAAGAGCTGAGATTACCTTGGAAATTCAGCACAAAGGTGAAGGAACCCAAAGAAGAACAGACAACTGGAAAAAAAAGTTGGACAGACAGAACTATTGGATTAGACATTTCTTACTGAACAAGTTATGGCCAGATATAGATCAAAGATTTGGGCCAGTATGATAGATTATAGAGCTGTAGTGGAATTAAAATGTGTTAGCAGAAGGATCTGAGAACTGGGAAAGAAATCAAAGAAGAGGTGGGACAAAAAGAAACTTGCCAAGAGAAAGATCAGTAGGACAGAATGAAATGCAGCTGGGGGATGGAAGAGGACACAGCTATGGTAGACAAAACAGACATTCACTGATTTGCTATTTTGTCTCTATTTGCAAATGTCACAGGGAACAACAAATAAGTACCACATGTACAGTTATCAATCCTTCAAACAGCATTCAAAACTTCTTTTCCAATCTTCTTTCAATCTAATTGAATGGTATAAGAAGGGTTGAGAGTCTCATATGCCTCCTCCAGATTCTACAAGTCAATGTTCCTTACTTAAGTCATTTGAATTTTATTGGAACAGTTATGTAAACATGGGGTCCATTGATTAAATTCACAGTTGGCAGGTAGGAAAATCATACACTTAATCTGAAATCTCTTCAACAAATGTTGCATATACTTTTTGAAAAGGACATTATTGGCAAATAACTTGTCACTGGGGAACATGCAAGGCAAATGATGTAAACAAATAGCTAAGATCTCTCAGTAAAGAGCTACTTGACCTTAGCTAGCAGAACTAATGCTTCTCTTGCCCATTCCCAGTAGAAACTGGGAGATTAAATAAACAAGATAAAGGGCAGTGCTTTGTTAAGGGAGCCTGGACCTGCTGGAAGATACAATTTTTAAAAAATGAACTTCAATTTTGAGTCTTGGCAACATGTTTACTAGATCTAGACACATCGTTGTTAAACGTTCAGATTTATAAGTTTTGCTTTGGACTCTAATCAATTCTGTTAAATGTTATGCGCTGTAAAATATGACTGTTTATCAAAGATCTGGACAAGAAAATGGAAAAGAATAAGCGTTTATTTAAAAGAAATGCTGATCATTGAGTAATTGGGCAGGCATGGTAATGTGACGGTTAGTGTAACACTTTACAGCACCAGCGACCTGGGTTCAATTCTGGCCACTGTCTGTAAGGAGGTTGTACGTTCTCCCGTGTCTGCGTGGGTTTCCTCTGGGTGCTCTGGTTTCCTCCCACATTCCAAAGATGTACGGGTTAGGAAGTCGTGGGCATGCTATGTTGGCGCTGGAAGTGTGGCGACACTTGCTGGCTGCCCCCAGAACACTACGCAAAAAGATGCATTTCACTGTGTGTTTCGATGTACATATAACTAATAAAGAAATTTTATCTTATGGAAGTCATTTCAGGAGTATATTGAACAAAAAGAGCATGCCATCAGAATAACAAATCCTATAGCTCCAAGCTTGCTTTGAATCTGAAAGTGAAATTTAACATTTTCCATAGAAGTACATAAACTGACAAGTAAATTTCTAAAGCAGAAATAGCTTTTCTTTGTCCAAAGAGAAAAAAGACAGTATGGCTGCTGAGGCAATTGGGAGTCACAAGAATTTTATGGAGATTTCAAGAAATCAAAGGAAACGAACATCAACATGTTATTTAAATGTTGTCCTGCTGTCGTCTGTTATTTGTAATTTCAGTACATAGGTAATAATCACTCGTTTAATGCAGTCACCTTTTAAGAATTATTTCAAGTGACTAGTTGGGGTTGATATTGTAACACAGTTTGGGGAGCAGAAAGTTCCAGAATGAAGTGGTTGAAAAGAAAACAACCATAGTATGTCAGCTGACTTTGTAAACTGTCATGAATAAGATAACTTGAAAGTTTAAATTAGTGACAGTTTCCAATAGATTAGAAAAGTGAATATAGAAGATACTGAGACATGGAGTCAGAAGTGTCTGGTGATGAAATTATAAAATTTAGAAGCCTTATTTCACTCAGAAGAGTGAGCGCCAAATGTGGACCCTCCCAAATGAGGTAACACAAGGATACATGCTGAGGTTTTATAAATGGAAGAAATAAATCCACTCAAGCCACTGCATTTCTAGGCAAGTAAACTGGCTGAAGAATGCAGAAGGAGGAAGGAAAATTGATACTCATATTAAGATGACTAAGATAAATCCAACCAGATGAAAATAACGATGATATCGTGTACCATTCATCACAAGAAAGGAGAGTTGTACCATGCCATAAAGCCCTCAGCTGACACCCTAGAGAATGCATTACATGCATAACAAACACATTGTAACCTTAAGTCATAGCATTGTATAGCACAGAAACAGGCCCTTCGGTCCACCAGTTCCATGCCACCCATTGTACCTACCTTTGCTAATCTCAATTATTAGCTGGACCTAACTTCACCTGCTCACCTGGCTGGAAAGTAAAGAATTGACGATTGCAACAGACAACTCCCATGAGCTGAAAAAAAAAGTTATGTTGATTTATTTACTTTTTTCTCACATAAATTCTGTGAGAGGAAATTTTATTCTGTATCTCAAATTTTTTGGGAGTGATTTGTGAATTCTGTCAGGGTGGATTTCTACAACCTGAACGGCTGTAACACTGAAGTCACCTACACTACTTTATGTGCAACCAGGAGCAAGGAGGATCCTTTGATACCTTCTTAACAGAGCTGAAATTATGAGCAGATAATTCCAATTTACAGGTTTTGAAGGACTTGCTCTGAAGAGGTTGGATGTGCTAGTCCAGCTGGATGGAATGCTGCTTTGAGAGACAGTAAACTTGAGAAATATGTGTACAGAGATTCTGAGATATCCTCGGCTAGACTAGAAATGTGGATGGCCAGAAGCAGGAAGTACATGGAACGAGGTACAAGGCTAAATGTGGAGAGGGGAAGTAACGCCGAGGTTAGATGTTGCAAGTATCATAAACAACCACATAGCAGGCTAAAAAAGAAATGTCCTACGTGTAGGGAAAAAGTCATTTCAGATATATGAATATAAGATCTTTTAAATGATTGAAGGAAATTAGAAAAATACCATCCACTGCTAGGTGAGAACAAGCAGCTGGCAGTGCACACATAAACAGGTGTTCCAGTGGTCCTGAAGCAGACATCCAGGCCCATTTGAGGAGACTGACTTCCCAAACAGACAAACTTAACCACAGGATATCCAGCTTTATTTGCCTGAACCCAAGAGACTTTAATGGAGCTCTGAATTAAAGCCATTGCCATAGATGATACTTAGGTCTAAGTAGAGCAAACATTTTCAGTGTGGCAGATACAAAAGAATAGGCTCTGGCACTTAAGGCTTGATGAGAAGAATTCATATATAACTTATTTCAGTGCCATTCAGGAGATCCCTTTGGAGAAGAATGCCATTTGGAATCAACACAGCACCAGAGGAATGTCAGTAAAGACCAAATGTTGTCCTTGAAAGTCTCAGTGGGGTAAAGATCAAAGCAGATGACATTTTGGTCTTTGGTGAAGGAAAAACAGTGAAACAGGTAGAGTTCAACCATGAACAGAAAGCAAGAGCCCTGAAGAGCAGATGGAGAGAGAAGCAACTGAATATTTTTTTTGAGAAAAGTTAGAATTCAAAGTAAAGGCAGTCTCCATTGTAGACCACATGGTTTAAAGGCAAATCCAATAAAAGACAAGGTAAAGAAGAGAAGCAAAAGACTGCAGATACTGGAATCTAGATGAAAAACACGATGATGCTGGAGGAACTCAGCAGGCCAGGCAGTATCTGTGGAAAAAAGCAGGGGGTCAATGTTTTGGGTCAAGACCCTTCTTCAGGATGCAAGACAAGGTACTGAAGGAGATGCTGGACCCAATAGATGATGCAGGAGTACATTGAAAGGCCTGGATAGAGTGGATGTGGAGAGGATGTTTTCGGTAGTGGGAGAGTCTAGGACCAGAGGGCACAGCCTCAGAATAGAAGGAGGTCCCTTTAGAACAGAGATGAGGAGGAATTTCTTTAGCCAGAGGGTGGTGAATCTGTGGAATTCATTGCCACAAATGGCTGTGGAGGCCAAGTCATTAGGTATACTTAAAGCGGAGGTTGATAGGTTCTTGATTAATAAGGGTGTTAAAGGTTATGGGTAGAAGGCAGGAGAATGGAGTTGAGAAGGAAAAATAAATCAGCCATGGTGGAGCAGACTTCCTGGGCCAAATGTCCTAATTCTGCTCCTATGTCTTCTGGTCATTGTTGCATGGGGCTCATCAACTGTTTGAGCACGTTTCTATCTTTCTACCTGCTCAGATGACTGAACGAAAAGGATGAGGAGTGGTTTTGATTCATTACCCTTAACTGGTCAAATGAATCAAGGAACAGTCACAACCGAGCCCATTTTATGATATATTTTATATTTATGAATTTATATGTTCTCCCTGTGAGAGTGGTGGGTTTCCCCTGGGTCCTGTGGTTTCCTCCACATCCCAATGATGTGCTTGTTGTTTGGTTAATAGGGCACCATAAATTGGCCCTTGTATAGGTGAAGTGATAAGAGGACAAGGGAAGTGTTGATGGGAACTTGTGAGAGAATAGGTTATAGGGAAATAAGGCCAATATATTGAGGAATGGGATTGGTAGAGTTGCTCTGAAAGCTGGCATGGGCTCATTGAGCTGAATTCCCTCCTTTACATTGTAAGGAAGAGAAATATGAAAATATGAAAAACAGATCATATGGGTTCATGGCAAAGGAGGGTGTCTCGTATTGGAGGGATAGGCACCATCGCAGAAAGACCATTCAGGAGGGTCATTTGACTGAAGGAGATTTGGAGATACTGGATGCACCATTAATACTGCAAAATAAGAAGACTCCATCTTGAAGTAGAACTAATTAGGACCAAATCAGGAAGAAGAGTCCAAATATCTTTGGAATTCTTTGCCAAAGTAAAGCACATGAAGACTGAAGGTCATCTGATTATTTTTTTCTTTTTCTTTCATTATGTGTAATTCGTAATTTCAGTGTGTGGACCATATTTTTTTTCCTTTAATGCGCTCATGCTTGTTTCATGTGACATGTCAGTGTTATAATAGATTGTGGGGAAAGAAAGTTCCAGAAGGAGGGTTTGGATAGAAAGCAACTGTAAGGATGCCAGCTGGCTCTGTCAGATGTTTCATGAAAAAAGTCTCTTTGTTGATAGTGTAAATTACTGACCAATTCCAATGTCTCGAGAGTGAATGAGGAAGTACTGAGACAAAGACCATCTGCACTCAGATGATAATGACAGCAGAGACCTTGGATTTCTGATCGGGAGGGGAGCAAGGGGTGGAGAGAGGTACCATTAGCCGAGAGGGACTCAGCCTGCGATGGTGCTATGTTTTGACCCTGAATGCTCTTCAGGTCATGAGGTGACCTATATGTTGGGTCCTGTTGCACTGATGACTGAAGATTATTCTAGTTGGCCTTGGAGGCCTGATGTAAATGAAGAAAGAAGCAGTCTTGAAAATGTGTACTCTGTAAAACCCACACTCCAAGAGTAATTCCACAGAGAATCAGAGAGAGATACAGAACAGAAACAAGCCCTATAAGCTCACCGAGTCCACACCAGCCATCAATCACCCATTTATACTAATGTTACGTTAATCCCATTTTTTAATTCTCCTCACATTCTCATCAACTCTCCCCGATCCTTCCACACAGCTGCACATTGGGTGCTATTTACAGCAGCTACTTAACCTACCAACCCGAACTGGAGCACCCAGTGAAACCCATGTGGTCATGGGGAGAACATGCAAACTCCATAGAAATCATCCTGGGTCAGGATTAAACCTGGGTCTCTGGTGCTGTGAGACATTGGCTCAACTTCCCACACCACTGTGCTGCCCATGTCCATCTGAGGGAAACTTCTAAGAGTCTCTCAGTAAGTTCTGATTGCTAGATGCCAGGACTTGTTAGTGCTTTCAGGTCCACTATTCAAATATGTCAAGTGACAGAAAATTCATTAGAAGTAGTCCTTCTCACATTAAATTATGATTAACATGCATGTGTCCTGCAGGAAGGAAAGCTTGTTACTTATTCCTGGGCTGTATCTCTGGAAGAGTGGACAGGTGCTACGACGAAGCTAATCCCTGAGCAACCTTCCAGCACCATACCTGCTGTAAGTTGAAGGAGGAGGCTGAAGGTGTTGGTTAATAAAATCCTGGCCTAGAGATTATTTCATGTCATGAAAGACACATTAAATGGGTGTCGTGTGTTGGGCTTCTCTGTGAGGCCCCATGGTAATGTAATTTTATTGCGCACAAGAGCCAAGGTATAATCAACAGGAGCACAAGCCTTGCATATCAAGCACTCAGAAAGCCTTCTGGTCACTTACTCCACACCATGAGGTTCCAATGCCCATTACTCCTAGTTCTGCCATTGTGAAGTGGGCATGCAGTGTGGGAGAAGTCCAGTGGCAGAATTAAAGGGTTGGGCGCTGGGGGTGGGGACTGGGATCTTGTTGGTCTGATTTGGGCATCAGTGGGGGGGGATGCTGTAATTGCATATTGGGTGAGGCCGGGTCATTGCCAGGAGTATAATACCACCATCAACGTCCAGTGTTGAGGGTCTGGGAATGGGTGGGGCAGTTAGGCTCATGGTCAGGCCAGGGAATCTAAGGAAGATAGGCAAAATTTCTTACTTAAAGCTGGCGTGCAGCGTCAAACTCTGGACTGGGATCTGCTCAGGCAAGTAATAGTTAAATAATGTCAAAGAACACATTGTGAGGCCTGCTGCAGTGTGTGACCTACAACATTCACTGGCTAAGCAGATGCAATTCAATTTCCTGAAAGTGATGCTCAAAATTACCCAACATTAGCTGCCACTACACTTGTTGGGCACTTCTATGCATTGCGGCATCATATGCACAGGGAAATCCTAAACCATTGTTAACTTGGTTGGATCGTAATCACAGTTGAGTTCCTTGGATTCTCCATCTCTGATTCCATTCTGATACAACTCTGTGACCACACTCACCAGCACTGCTTAATCACCTCCCACAGAGAAACCTTCATCCAGAATGTGAACTGTATGAGAAATCACAAGAGGCTGCAGAAGGTTATAGACTCAGCCAGCTCTATCGCGGGCACAACCCTCCCCACTATCAAGGACGTTTTCAAGAGGCGGTGCCTCAAGAAGGCAGCATCCGTCACTAAGGACCCTCATCACCCGGGACATGCCCTCTTCTTGTTACTAGCATTGGGGAGAAGGTACAGGAGCCTGAAGACCCACACTCAAAGATTCAGAAACAGCTTCTTTCCCTCTGCCATCAGATTTCTGAATGGTCCATGAACACTACCTCGGTATTCCATTTTTTTTGCACTATATATTTATTTTTGTAATGTATAGTAGTTTTATGTCTTTGCACTGTTCTGCTGCCGCAAAACAACAAATGTCACTTCATGTAAGTCAGTGATCTGAAAAATTCTGATCTGAAAAATGCTCCTTTGACCACCCTTAGTTCTGTATGAGTGCATAACCTAGGTGATGCTAAATTTGGCAGCCCATCTTGTATCTTATTATGAAGTCAATTGAAGTAAAAATTGGGAGAGAGATAAAATGTTCTTTTTACTCCTTTCATCCATTTTCCACTATTGCACATTGAAAATGAACCTTTTTTTCACAATTTTAAATATATGCTATACTTTCTTTTTAGTCAAATACAAACAGCAAATGCACTCTCTTAGTAGAATACAATATTCCTTTAAGCTTAGGTCATTCAGTTTTATCATTCTTCATTTCTGTTAAAGTAAACTCACTAATTCCCAAGGGGAAAATCTATGGCATTAGTGGTCGTTGCTGAAAATTTATGGGAAACTGGCAATGCTGCAGAAATATCAGTGAAATATTGTAAATTAACATGAAGATTTATAGTGCTGAGAGGCTGTACAGCCCATTATTTCCTTGTCAACTATTTTTGAGCAAAAGCATAAACTAATCCATTCTCTCTCCCTATTGTTCCATATCTACTATAACAAACATATATTTTTAAAATAATATTTAATACTGATTAAGATACTAATTTATCAGCTGCTCTTATAAATATACAAACATTTTAAACATCTTTCCACAGTACTTTGCTGTATCTAATATGAAAGAGAGCAGGTGAGCACATATTTGAATTATGTAGACTTTTACAAATAAATGCTGTCCGTGGAATTATGCAGCTCTGAAATCTCAGCATGGAGATGTCCCAGTCCTGTTACAATTCTGGCAGTTACCCAACAAGGCGGGAAATTGCCCAGGAATGTCCTGTCACAAAGCAGGCAATTACTATGCAATCAGTCTACTCTCAATCATCAGCAAAATGATGCCACTGTCAATGACAACTTCTATTACCCACCAATATCCTGCTTATCAGTCTCTCATTTGCACTTTTCTAGGACCACTAGGCTCCACACTTCATCACAGAGTTCACACAAACATGGACCAACCAGCTGAGAGTTACTGCCCTTGACATCAAGGCAGTATTTGACCAAGTGTGGCATCAAGAAGGCCTTGGAATCTGATGTCAATGGGCATCAAGAAGAAAACACTACAATGAATGTCGGCATACCTTGCACCAAGGCCTTTCCACCATCTATAATGCAGAAATCAGAAGAGTGATGGAATAATTTCCAATGACACACAAGAAGCTCAGCATAATACAGGACAAACCTGCCTGCTTGGTAGGTATCCCATTAACCATCTGAAACATTCAATTGCTTCAGAACTAGTGCACAGTAGCTGCTGCATGTAGCAGTTTCAGAATGCACTACAGTTGTTCAGCTAGGCTACACTGACAGCAACTCCTAAACTCAGCCTCCACTACTAAGAAGGGCAAGAGCTTCAGGTGCATGGGAACATCAATGCCTGCATGTTTCCTTCCAATTCACACTCCAATCTGACTTGCAAAATGCATCAGCATTCATGGATCACTGGGTTTAAATCCTTGAACTTCATACCCAACACTACTATGGGAGTAACCTTCAGCCGAAGTACTGCAGTGCATCAAAATGGTGGAACACTAGTACCTTCTCATCAGCCTTAAGGATGGGCAATAAATGCTGGCGACATCCAGTTTGCGAAAAATCTATCAGTGAACAAAAAGGACGCATGAAGCCTTTCCACCCAAACATCTAATATTTACCATTATATTTACATAATATTTACCATTATCTAGAGAAACTAGAGCCTGGCCTGCTGAGTTTTTCCAGTATCATCATGTCTTTTCCTATCTTTAGTCCTGAAGAAAGATCCTGACCCGAAACGTTGACCGCCTGCTTTTCTCCATGGATGCTGCCTGGCCTGCTGAGTTTCTCCAGCATCATCGTGTTTTCATTTCACATTATCTATTTATTTGTTTTCTGCACTCAATTACTGCATATTTGTTTGCATACTTATAAACAGTAAAAGGTCATCCACGCTCGGAGTTTTTATAATTTCTGTAACTGTCACCAGAGGGAAAAGAACAAAACCGTAAGTCAACATCAACCAGGAAAAGCTTGTTATTTTGCCAATGTGGAGAGAGTTTGTTGTGCATCACTGTATGTCTTTAGGCCCACAGTTACTATACTCGATGTCTGATAAATTTTGACAGGTGAGGATGGCCTGGGGAAATGGCATGGTAGTTTATTTTATATTAAAGATGAAATTCCTTTAGGAGCTGTCTTCCATCAGCACATCCAGGAAATAGTTTTGTTTGTTTCTGCATTCTTAGAGGTAGTGCTATTTTAACAAAGTAGTAGGTTATTCTATTATATTTTTAAATTGATTTTCTCTTCTCTGTCCTACCTCTATCTTCTTGTTTCCATTAGTTTACAGATTTTGTAAATTTTGCACTTGAAGCAAAACAGATCATACCAACAAAATGGGCACTCTCTGCTCTGAGAGCCCAAAGCCAAGCACTCTCAACTTCACTAGATTATAGGCTAGATAAGGAGTGGAAAGAACCCAGCATTTTCAGGGAGCACAACTAGGAAACTACAGCAAATTACCAGCTGTGCTGCTGCAATTTTTTGAGCTGTGCTACATGCAATCATTGCTTTCCCCGAATATGCACAATAGTCAGGCAGGGACTTGCTGGAAGTTGCAAAACTGATCCTCATTTGCAACTCCCTGCATGGTGGCAGCAGCTTCTGAACGTAAATCCCATTGCATGAGATGAGTAAAAACAAGCCCTGCCAATGATGCTGATGAAAATTACTCTGACAGATGGCTAAGCCATTTGTAAAAGCTATTAGAAATAATGACTGTTTCTAATGGAGAGAAACATTCAAAATTCTTCCAAAATCAAACTATTGAATAAAAAATTAATATGTGTAGGAAAAAAATGCAAAAACTAAAACAGCTCTTAAAAATATTGAAATAAACTCTATTAAATCTAATTTAAAGGTACTAAAACTACCCCCAATCCGTTCCTGTCATTCTCTTACAATGAAACTAGTGGAGGAGACTTTCATGAATAGGGTCAAACTTGGTTAAGCATGTTGGTTAAGCGAATTCCCCACCATGATTGCTGGGTAAATGCTGTAACTTCACACTCCATTGCTGGATTCATGAGGAGTTCGACGTCAGAGTGCTGTCATACAGCACGGAAAAAGGCCCTTTGGCCCAACTGGTCAGTGCCAACCAAGATGTCATGGGTATATTGGCAACTCTTGTCAGCATGTTCAGTCTTCTGTATTTGCAAACACAGGAATGGAAATCCCAAACTTGCTGGCATGCATGGAGGGAAATGTTGGCAGTTTTGTGTGAAACTGCTATCATTTTCCCACAAAATATTGTCCTTTTTTTGGGTCCTCAATCTAAACTCCATTTCACTGCTCACCAGTTTCATCCCTGACTGTTGACTCAGGTTTGAACTAAAATGTGAAGGGACTAAGCATGTTTTTTTGATCTGAAACCAAGCTTCTGACACAAAGCTCCTCCATTAGAAAGACCACCTTAGTTGGTGCAATAGTTAATGCTGCTGCCTTACAGGTCCAAGGACTGAAGTTTGATCCGAATCTCTGGTGCTGTCTGTATGGATTTTATATGTTCTCCCTATGACTGTTTGGGTTTCTGTTGGATGTTCTGGTTTCCTCACACATCCCAAAGGCATGCTAGTTGATCACTTAAGTGCAGTGAATTAACCCTTTGAGTATGTAAATGAAAAGGAATCAAAAAGCGGTAGATGGTCATGTGCAAGAGAATAAGTGGCGGGGCTGTAAGGAAATCACAGGGAAAAGGGTCTGCTGGGTGCTGGCATGGACATGATGGGCTGAATGACCTTCTTTGGTGTTGTAATAAATAATTCTCTTCTCGTTGAAGTTGGCCATCTCTGGTCCTATCTTAGTCCATTTTCTTGAGCTTTCATCTCTGTATTTATCAACCTCAGACTCAGCAATTCTACTGCTCTTCTGTCTAACTTCTCCCCTTTCGCCTCCCTTTACATGAGCCCATCAAAATTTCCGCTGCCGTATCCTAATTTGCACCAAATTCTCTTCCTCATTGATTCACTGCATTGTCTACATTGTGTCAAACTTTATATTCTCATCCCTTTAACATAAACATAGAAATTGGAGCAGGAGTGGGCCATTTGGGCCTCCTCTATCATTCAATGTGATCATGGCTTATCAACCACTTCTGTATTCTGTTCCATCTTTCTCCCCTTATGCCTTGAAAATTAAGAAATATATCTACCTCCTTGAATATACTTAATGACCTCCAGGGCCTTCTGTGTTGGAGAACGCCACAATTTCACTACCCTCTGGGTGAAGGGATTTTACCTGGTCCTGGTTCCTAAATGCATGTTAAGGTGATGCCCCCTTGCTGTTTGCTCCAGGGAGATGAAATCTACACACAAAACTCCAAAAGGAGTCTCAGCAAGACCCTGCACAGATGGCCCTGTACTCAAAGCATCTTGCAATGAAGGCCAACATACTATTTGCCTTACTAACTGCTTGCTGCACCTGAATGCTTACTTTTGCTGACTGGTGTACAAGGTCCCCTTTCCCAATCTATCACTAAGCTGGCGAGTCTCTGGAATTCTTTACCCTGGAGGGTTGTGAAGTCGAGATCATTGGGGCACCAAAAGATGAAGTAGATACATTTTTGAAAGATCATTGAATTACTGGCAATGGGGAATTGACACAGAAGAGAAGATGAGGCCTGGGGCAGATCAGCCATGCTTATTTAAATGGAGGGGGTGACAGGCTTGAGGGGCTGAGTGGACTACTCAAGCTCCTTTCTTCTAATGTTCTAATCTTCTACCATGCATCCGCCCACTCAACTAAGTTGTCCAAGCCCTTTACATCTTCTTTGCTGCTCACATTCCCCCTGTTTTATGCCATCTACAAACCTGGAAACTCATTCAAATCATCAAAATATTTTGTGAATAACTGGGGCCCAAGCGCTGATCCCTGCAGCACCCCATTTGTCACTGTCTCCCACCTACACTGTTTCCTGTTTATTTTCCAATTTTCAATCCACTTGTTCGAATCTCTCCAGAACCACATTTTTATGCTTTTTCCTCCACCCTTTCAGCCCTGTAAGAACCCTGTGTTCTTTCATTTCTGATCCCCATACCTTTCTCTCAAACACCATCTATAAATTCACCGATGACACCACTGTTGTGTGAGATTGAGTGGCTGGTTGAGTGGCATTGTAACAATAACCTCACACTCAACGTCAGCAAGACCAAGGAACTGATTGTGGACTTCAGGAAGGGGAAGTCAGGAGAACACACACCAGTCCCCATTGAGGGGTCATCAGTGGAAAGGATAAGCAGTTCCAAGTTCCTGGGTGTCAGCATCTCAGAGGATCTATCCTGGGCCCAGCACATTGATGCAATCACAAAGAAAGCATGCCAGTGGCTCTAATTCGTTAGTAGTTTGAGGAGATTTGGTATGTCACCAAAGACTCTTATAAATCCCTATAGACGTATAGAAACATAGAAATGTAGAAAACCTATAGCACAATACAGGCCCTTCAGCCCACAAAGTTGTGCTGAACATGTCCCTACCTTAGAAATTACTAGGCTTAGCCATAGCCCTCTATTTTTCTAAGCTCCATGTACCTATCCAAAAGTCTCTTAAAAGACCCTATCGTATCCGCCTCCACCACCATTGCCGGCAGCCCATTCCACACACTCACCACTCTCTGAGTGAAAAACTTAACCCTGACATCTCCTCTGTACCTACTCCCCAGCACCTTAAACTTGTGTCCTCTTGTGGCAACCATTTCAGCCCCAGGAAAAGGCCTCTGACTATCCACATGATCAATGCCTCTTATCATCTTATACACCTCTATCAGGTCACCTCTCATCCTCCATCACTCCAAGGAGAAAAAGCCGAGTTCACTCAACCTGTTTTCATAAGGCATGCTCCCCAATCCAGGCAACATCCTTATAAATCTCTTCTGCACCCTTTCTATAGCTTCCATATCCTTCCTGTAGTGAGGTGACTAGAACTGAGCACAGTACTCCAAGTGGGATCTGACCAGGGTCCTATATAGCTGCAACATTACCTCTCGGCTCCTAAATTCAATTCCACGATTGATGAAGGACAATACACCGTATACCTTCTTAACCACAGAGTCAACTTGTGCAGCTACTTTGAGCGTCCTATGGACCTGGACGCCAAGATCCCTCTGATCCTCCACACTGCCAAGAGTCTTACCATTAATACTATATTCTGCCATCATATTTGACCTACCAAAATGAACCACTTCATACTTATCTGGGTTGAACTCCATCTGCCACTTCTCAGCCCAGTTTTGCATCCTATGTCCTGCTGTAACCTCTGACAGACCTTCACACTATCCACAACACCTCCAACCTTTGTGTCATCCGCAAACTTACTAACCCATCCTTCCACTTCCTCATCCAGGTCATTTATAAAAATCACGAAGAGTAAGGGTCCCAGAACAGATCCCTGAGGCACACCACTGGTCACCGACCTCCATGCAGAATATGACCCATCAACAACCACTCTTCGCCTTCTGTGGGCAAGCCAGTTCTGGATCCACAAAGCAATGTCCCCTTGGATCCCATGCCTCCTTACTTTCTCAATAAGCCTTGCATGGGGTACCTTATCAAATGCCTTGCTGAAATTCATATACACTACATCTACTGCTCTTCCTTCATTAATGTGTTTAGTCACATCCTCAAAAAATTCAAGCAGGCTTGTAAGTCAGGACCTGCCCTTGACAAAGCCATGCTGACTATTTCTAATCATATTATACCTCTCCAAATGTTCATAAATCCTGCCTCTCAGGATCTTCTCCATCAACTTACCAACCATTGAAGTAAGACTCACTGGTGTATAATTTCCTGGGCTATCGCTACTCCCTTTCTTGACTAAAGGAACAACATTCGCAACCCTCCAATCCTCTGGAACCTCTCCTGTCCCCATTGATGATGCAAAGGTCATTGCTAGAGGCTCAGCAATCTCCTCCCTCACCTCCCACAGTAGCCTGGGGTACATCTCATCCGGTCCTGGCGACTTTTCCAAGTTGATGCTTTCCTCTTTCTTAATATCTACATGCTCAAGCTTTTCAGTCTGCTGTAAGTCATCACTACAATCACCAAAATCCTTTTCCATAGTGAATACTGAAGTATTCATTAAGTACCTCTGCTATTTCCTCCAGATCCATACACACTTTCCCACTGTTACACTTGATAGGTCCTATTCTTTCACATCTTATCCTCCTGCTCTTCACATACTTGTAGAATGCCTTGGAGAGCATTCTGACTGGTTGCATCACAGCCTGGTATGGAGCCTCTAATGCCCATGATTGCAAGAGGCTGCAGAGGGTTACAGATTCAGCCAGCTCCATCACGGATACAACTCTCCTCACCATCGAGGACATCTTCAAGAGGCAGTGCCTCAAGCAGGCAGCACCTATCATTAAGGACCCTCACCATCTGGGACAGGCCCTTTTCTCATTACTACCATCGGGGAGGAGGAGGTACAGGAGCTTGAAGACCCAAACTCAATGATTCAGGAACAGCTTCTTCCCCTCTGCCATCAGTTTTCTGAACGATCCATGAACCCATGAACATTACCTCGTTATTCTTTTTTCTCGCACTATTTATTTATTTTTGTAATTTTTAGATTTTTATGGCTTAACATTGTACTGCTGCTGCAAAACAACAAATTTCACATCATACTGTATGTCAGTGATAATAAATCTGATTCTGATTATTCTGATGCTGTCCATGCCTTCTGCCATGTTATCCTTAAATTCCAGAATGTCTTCTT
This sequence comes from Pristis pectinata, assembly GCF_009764475.1. NCBI lineage: Eukaryota > Metazoa > Chordata > Chondrichthyes > Rhinopristiformes > Pristidae > Pristis > Pristis pectinata. The sequence continues at coordinate 33,545,886 of NC_067419.1, forward strand.
TGAACGTCTCTTTCTCCCTAATATTTTCTTCTTTGTGTTAATTGATGTCAGATGATGCTCCTATGGAGTGCCTTGGCACATGTTAGTATATTACAGGCGCCTTATTTATGTGAATTATTATTTCAAAACTAATTTTTAAATAACTTAGGCAAATACAGATTTGCCCTTTTCATTGTAAGCACTCACTTTATATTTGTAACAAAAATAGAGCTGGCTGAAGTTATTGTATAAACTACATCAAAATATTTTGAGATTTTAAAACATGCACATCTGCCCAAATAATACAAAAATGATTTATTCACTGTCACGGGATGTATTTTTAGTTGTATCCTCTGAAGATACCGAAGCAGCAGATTCCTACATGGTTGAAGTATTGTAATAATAAAGTCAATACATCAAATATCCCCAATCCACCCTTCCTATGGATCATCACTCCTTGCTGATAAATAGCATCACTCTTCAGAGTAATCTGGTTCTTATTATCTACCGTATTTTGTGTCAGCTTTTATCGAGAAAATCTCTGCTTGGTTCTAATCTGTTTTAAGAGTATATGCCTTGAATGGCCAAAGAGACAGTAAAAGTCTCTCTTGATGATGCAATGATGCAGCATGACCTGTAGTGCTTTGAGATTTGGGCAAACATTCTTATTTATGATCTCTCTGTGTTTCAATTGTCAAAGTCAAAGTCTGAGATTAGAAGAAGATTGGAAACAGTGCTGACCTTTTATCAAGAATTTATAAGAAAAATAAGTCTCTTTTCAGTCTTAAATAAAATTACACCATTGCTTGACCCATCTCAATGGAATCACTATACGGATGAACATATTTCATACAGTTACTGCCACACCATCCTACCTGACAGGCAAGTAAAATCTGATTTTCTTTTAATGAAGTCTGTGTGACATCTAACCGTGGAGGGAAAAATAATGAAACTATCAGCAGGATACTGACAGGAAGCTCTGCATTGATGGCATGCTTTGCTATGACAGCTGTGAGAAAGTCACAGCTTCACGACAAGGGTGACATGTCCTATACTCACATTTTAATGAGACAGTATATTTTCTCCCTGCTGTCCTGATTGTACCCTTAAACTAAACAGATAAAGCTAGACACCAATCTCTTTATTAGCTTCAATCTTGTCTTGAATACAAGTATGATTTTCAACTAATTTAGTCATGTAAACTGATGTTTGAGATGCAGAAGACAACTAGTTTAATGTTCCCACCAGATGAAAAAGAATTAAAGCCATCATTTCAATGTGGCTGCATATCTTTCTGCCCTCATTTCTGCATGGGTAATTTCTCCTCAGTTAGTTCTTTCTACTTCAGGAAAAGCTAGATAAAAATGTTAGATGATCAGCTTCACAATTTATAAAATCAGATTTATTGCAGTGGACACCCAGTTTATTTTCCCCCAAGGCCATTTGTATGATGTCGGTAATCTCCAGCCATTAGATTAAAGTTAATGGCTGTGGATTACACCCTTGGGTTGAACTGTGTGTAGAATTCTCATATTTCTTATATGCTAATTGTGTGACGTAGATGATCTCCAGCCATTGGTTCACTCTATGGTTGAACAGTGTGCAGAACTCTAAGAGTGGATGAAGTAATTGCAAAACACTGCCACACCAGGGGATGACACATATTGGTGCTGTCATTCCTTTCACCTGTGCAGTAAAATGGAGCGGGGTATGGGTATGCTCCTTCATTAGCTGGGTCCAGGAATATCCTGTGAGACAGCACCTTTTAAATACAGTAGAACTCACAAGTCTACCTTCTTTTAGATAGTTTATTTTTCCTTGGGTTTGGGCAACTCTGGTAGAGCTGTATTAATTGGTCACCCCTGGGCTGGCGGGCTGCCTTCTTCAGTTGCAGTATTTCCCACAGTGGGGCTGAATAGGAAATTCAGAGAAGATAAAACTTAATCCAGTGACAAGGATGGAACAGGAGAAGATATCCAAACTGGGAAGCCACTGGGCTCCCTGAACCATTGCTAAAGTCTAATTTCCAGGGTGAAGAAGCTTTTCCGTAATCTCCAATGTAGCCTTAACGTCACCTTGAAAATGTTTACCAATTATTAAGCCACAGGCAAAATAGTGCAAATGCTGGGATTCTGAGAAGAAAATAGATATTCAGTAAATCAGGCAGATTTTACAGAGAGAGAAACAGAGTGAATCTTTGATCAGAAGTGGGAAAAATTAGAGATTGAACAGTGAAAGCAGGGAGGGGCACAGGAAATACAGGAAAGATCTGTGATAGGGTGGGGACCAGGAGAGATTGAATGACACAAGTGTTGGTGATACTGGCTGAAAGAGAATGGTAAAGGCTTGAGAATATCAAGAGGTGTCCAGGGGTAGTGTAAATAGGGCAGAGAAATTTGTCTTTGGTTGCAAGCTTAAAGGTGTAGGAGATTATCAACTGCGAGTTACACCAACCACATGCATACTGAGTTCCATTGGCTTTAGTGAGTGCACCCAGTAGCTAATAATCTGAAACACATTTAGTGCTAATAACTAAAGATAAATTCCTTTCCCCTCCAAACCTATCCTTACTTTCCTTCTTTTGCATTTCCCCATATAAACAGCAGATAGTAGAATGAAAGACACATCCTTTAGGATCTCTTGCTGTGATGTCATAGGACTAATGTGTCTGGTCTCCAATAATCAATAACAAGTGTTGAGAATTTGCAATGCGCAGCCTGATACAGTGGAGAAAACAACTACAATATTGGCCTTCAAAGAGTAATTGGATAAATATTTGAAGGAGGGGTAAAGAGCAGAAAACATGAGAGTGAGATGACATGGTTTGCTCATTGGAGGAGCCAATGGAGACTCATTGGGTCTTAAGGTACAATATTATTTTCTTTTTTTTGGGCTTGGTATTACTCCAGGCATTAAAAAGTTTTCCTTTTGACCCCATTGCCTTCCGTTTTGCTTGGGTCCCTGGTACATACCCACTTGACTTTGGTGAACAAGCTATTTGTGTTGCTGATGGCACCCTTGACGACATCTTCCATCCTTTTGTTGATGATGGGAGGCAGCTATCTGGGTGATAACAATAGTACTTTTCTCAAATAAAGCTATTTAACATAATCCCACTGTTCTGCTTGACCTCTCCTATTTCATTCCTCCGCAACCTCCCCAAGGTAGTTTCTTTGCTCTTCTGTACCCACATCTTTAAGGCCAAGTTGTAAATCTCTTCAACTCCAACTGCAGTATGTTGCATTCTTCCTCATCGTAATAATTTGATAACACCAGTGAATACTTTTCTTTCCACTCTTAAAGTGAAACCAGCATTAGAATTCATTTATAACAGGAAATTAGATTTGAACATCTTAGCATGCTGGGATTTGTACTCAGATCCTAGTAATTGTTGCTATATTCAGACTGTAAAAGTATGCTGCAACAAAAGTATTTAAGAATTGGCTTATTTAGAATTTCAATACCAAATCAGAATCGCATGGATAGTCTGAATGTTACCAATTTTAAAATGAAACTTGCAGCACCTCAGAAGAAATGTATTTCGATCTCCATAAAGTCAAAAGTTCAGTCTTCTGGGACCCACAGTGAAGGAACTATGAAGAAAATAACCAGAAACCAGCTGATTTTAATCAGGCCCACCTGTGATATATTCCAAGTCAATCCTTCACATCTCATTCCATCTCCACTTTGTGACTAACATCTTGGAGGCCACTGCTGTGTTTCACATCAATCTGAAATCTGGAACTCCTGTGATTTCTCGACTTGCCAGATGGATTTTTCTTGTGTGTGATCTTGCTGCCCAGGTCAAACAGTTCGAGAATGAGTCCTCTTAGCAATAAGCCCATGTATTAAACATGAAAATACTCAGCTGATATTTTAATACCATAAGGGATATTGCTATAGAAATATGCAGGCCAAGTCCAATATCCTCACTTAAAATAAAATATCTTCAAAATTATGCTGAAGCAGCTGGCTTTAAAGTTTAGTTGTGCACTTCAAAAAAAGGTTGCTATTATGTTTTAAAGTATCTACAGACTGAAACTGGCCATTCGACCCAACAAATTCATGCCAATGTTTAGCTCAACACAAGCCTTCTTTCACATTTTTAATTAATTCTATTAACTTTGTTTCTATTCCATTCTCCCTTAAGCTTTTATCTCACCTCTCTTAAATTTGTTTATATTTGCTTCAACTACTTCATGTGGTAATAATTTCCACATTCTAACTGGACTCTGAGTAACAAAGCTTCTCCTTACTTATTAATGACTAAATTTATGGCCTCCAGGATAGGAAGTATTGTATTTTAGGATAGGATGTAGAAAATAAGCCAGGGTGTCTATTTCTTTATTGGGAAGTGTGGATTAATGTTTGTCAGGTTAAGATAGGGTTGCTTCAATTGAAGATGCCTTTTGTGGTTGTACAGCAATGTTTGGGCATTAGATGAAGACACTGCTAGGCAGAGTAGTCAAGACACAAGCAGAGAAATGCAAAAAGCTGCAGATGTTGGTAATCCCAGTAAAAACAGAATATGCTGGAAATACTCAATAGGTTAAGCAGCATCTGGGGAGATGGAAACAGAGTTAATGTTTCATGTTGATGGCCTTTCTTCAGAATTAAGAAAAGTTAAAAATCAAATTTGTTTTAATTTACAGAGAAAAGGAAGTTATGAAGTGAACATAGTCTGTGATCGGTAGAGGCTAAGAGAGAGTGAATGACTGCTGAGTGGATTCCTGAGTGGATTGAAGGGATGTTAATCACAGCAGGAGGAGATGTAAATAAATATAAACAGAAAGAAGATAGGAAACAAAACTGTGAACTGTGGGAAAAAACACTGCGTTTGCTGGAAACCTGAAATAAAAGAGAATGCTGGAAATGCTCAGCAGGTCAGGCAGCATCTGTGGAGACAGCAAAACTAAGTTAATGTTACCAGTTGGATTTCTTATTATTGGACCTGGCCTGTTCTGACGCAAACTGGAAAAGCTGGTTATCTGAAATTGTTGAATTCAATCTTGAGTCGAGAAGACAATAACATGCCTAGTTAGAAGATGAGGCGCTGTGCCTTGAGATGGACTTCACTGGAACAATATAATGGTCAAGGGTAGAGAGCTCAGTGTGGGAGTGGTAAGGAGAATAAATGACACAGGCAACTGAAAGCTCAGGATCACCCTTGCAGACTGAATAACAAGATGATCATCCAATCTATGGGTTGTTTTCTCCAAGATAGAGGAGACCACATCTTGATTTCTGAAAGCAGTAAGCTAAAACTGAAGAAATACATACCAGTGGAGAACAATAATTCTAAATTGGGACAGAATCCAACACTCTGGGCCCATCAATACCCTTCTCCTCTTTACCAATTTTGACTGCTGAGACTCTGAATGGTGAGATGGCCCCTTTGCCCAAAACCCTTCTTTTCTGATGTTGCTTTGGGTCTGAAGTGTTCTTAGGCCTCTCTTGAAATTCCTTGAGAAAAGTCCCTGCACAAACAGCCAGTGGTAAATATATCTGCAGGAAATGTATACAGCTGCTGTTTTGGACTGCATAGTAGAATCTAGCCCCTTAGCATGGCTGCAATTTCACTAGAGAATTGCCACCTTTATAATTTCTTGGCTTTTGTTTCTAATTTAATGTCTAACAGGTCTAAAATGCTTTATTCTGTCACTTCATATGAAGAATATTGCACTCCCTATTATGAATATTCTTTGCCTAAATGTTTGTTATTACCTTTAAAAAATCACTTTTAAAGTTAATAACAAACAATACATCATGGTCTTCTCCCCAGACAGAGCCCAGATTCAATTAAGCACCAAGTTATTTTTTTTTTGCTTGTCACTACCTCTTTGTATTTAGCAAAGAAATTGTGAGTGACATCCTCTTTGGTGTGTTTAAGAGTGCAGTCTTCTAATTCTCCAGTGCAGTATTTCATCACCACTCTCTACTTTAAGATGCTAAAGGCTATGTTTATTTCATTATTTGGATAGTTTCACACTAATTGTTCAGCACTGATAATTGTGAGAAGTAAAATGAATTTGTGTTAGCAGAGCTAAAAGAACCTTAACAGCATTAGTTCCATTGAAAGATAAATTCATACGAAGAGAGGTTATAAACCAATCATATAAACTTTGGCTTAGAATTTGCAATGATAATAACAGTCAGGCTATCAATGCTCATCATGATAATTAAGGAAATCTGGCAGCAACTACTGGATGGCACACATATTCAGAAAATCTGGTATTTGCTGTCAGATGAACCTTATTTTCCCACAGGGCAATTAAAGGCATGCTCATCACTTGAAGGCATTGATGCAGATGTTGTCAATCTGATCTCTGAAACATATTGGGAGACTTTCAGGGATCCTTTGACACAATTTCATTTACACTTTAGCAACATCTATTTAACAAATTCTCTTAGGACTTCAGCAAAAAAAGTCAGTGGTGCGCCATTCCGTCTCGCTGGACACCTTATAGGAGACACCAACAGAAAGGGAGTGCATAGTCAGGGATACCTCACAAGTGCATCTCTATTGTTCTGATGAAGCATGGGAGGGGGAGTTGAGGTCAAGCAGGGCAGGACCAGCTGCTACAGGAGAGATGGACAAAGTGTGAAAAGGTTTCCTTTCTCCTTCTAGAAATTCAGGTAGTCCCTCTTCCTCTGGTCTGCCAGCATGTCCATTGCTGTATCTGAGAGCCTGAGCATCCTTTTACTGTGCTATAATGCAACTTAGTACAATGTGGCAACCAGAAACTCCAGTGAAAATGGATGCAAGGAGGCCAGATATACTGCTTCAGGAAAATTACCTCTAATCAACAGTTATGATCTAAACCTGAAAGCTTCTGGTTAGCACCAGTAGGTAAACTCAAATTATGTTAAACATTAATTAGATTGAACTTTCCACAATTCTGAAGTAGTACAGCATATATTGCAGAATATAGGAATAGTAGGCCTCAACCCATTTCTGCGTACCTCGAGGTCATGACTAATTTGTATCCTGATGGTATACGTCCCACCCTCGCTTCCTCCTTTACTCCATATGCCTCTAACATTTGATCAATCAAAAAGTATTAATCTCAGTTTTAATGTTATTAATTGACATAGAACCAGTTGCCATTTGCAGAATTGTGTTTCATTACCATTCTCTGCATGTAGAAGAGTTTTCTAACAATAGTCCTGAGAGACTTGGTTCTAACTTTCAAACTTATCCCCTTTGTCCTCAGTTCCCCAAGTGCTGGAAATAGTTTGTCAGTTCTTCTTAAATATCTTGCAAACATCAATCAAATATCCTCTTATCCTAAGTCCGAAGAAATATAGCTCTACTTTGTATTAATGTATTTGTAAATTTAACTGTTATAGTTCAGATATCATTGTGGTAATCTACACTCCAAGGTTAACATCCTCTTTAGGTTTGATGCTCAGAAATGCTAGCAGTACTCCAGGTATGGTCTGAACAAACTTCACACAACTGTGGCATCAGTTCCATCCTCTTGTATTCTGGTGCTTCCAGATATAAATACCTGATTCCATTAGCATTTTTGATTATGTTTCTGTCTTGTCCATAGACATGTTAATGAAATTTTAATTTTACAAGTATAGAAATCTATTCTTTCTGAATTCAGTTACTGTGGGAGATTTTATCAAGATTTAAAATTACTCTTTTTACTTATTATTTTCTTGTTTTCTGATTTCTTGTATCTGTCTTCATTCATTCTATTCTGCTCTGTCACTACATTTTGCTTTAGTACATGATTTTATTTATTTCAAATTTATACTTTCTGCTTGAGACTTCATAATGTAGAATGTTGTCTTTGGTGGCTTATTTTAATGGATCTAAACCTTGGGAGGGAAGTACAAAAGGCAACCACTGCTCTGAAATATGTACAGATATATACTGCTGCCGTAAAACAACAAATTTCACATCATATAAGTCAGTCATAATAAATCTGATTCTGAGATTTGTACTCCTGCCTGTCTTGATGAAGATTTTTCAGCATAATTTGTTAAGGAATCACACTGTTGATTGTCCTACTCACAAATTTTTGACAAAAGGCAACCATGAACACCATTCCTTCATCACTGAACACAAGATCCAAGCCAGTTATTTGAGAAAAGAGTTGGTGCAAGGAAGATTACAATTTTTTGCTAATATTGCACATTGGATAAACCCTCACTGGATAGAGTATCTACTAGGGAAATCACATTGTCAAGTAGAATCAGTGTATGGACATTTGTCTGCATTCTTCTGTTCAAATAATGGGGGAGTGATCATATTTTGCACTGAGAATTTTAGTTCAACAAATTTTATACACAGAATTCTCAAAGGAAAAATGCATATCTTTGGAAAAATGCTGTTTAATGCTTATAGGAATATAATGCCTTTGTTCAAATAAAAAACATGGATTATCTGATTTAGGATGACTAGGCTTTACAGAATGGATAAACAATTCAACTATTAGTTGTCGTGTGGTGAGACTGGGATGTAAAACACAGAACCTAACATTATTAGCAAGTTACCATTATCATGAATGGAACAAAACGGGAAATTTTAATGGCAACATTGATCAGCAATGTTTCTTTAGCACAATCTGTGCTCCAAATTATGTGCTTTAGAACAACAGGATGTATTTTGCTCCTTTGTGCCAATGTATTTTATTGAACTGAACAGGCTTCAAAGGATTTCTCTTCCATTTTACAAACAATGATAACATAGTTACTTTGTAAAATATAAGGACCTAACAACAATTCACTGGAATAGTACAATTCACAAGCTAAAACGCAATTCTTTGAGCTGGGAAATTAGCATTTAACTAGACAAAACTATTGTTTCCGCTCTTTCAAATCAAAAAGGATCAAAGCTGTTATCCCTTCCTTTCAAACCGGAATTTCTGCTTCAGAGCAAAGTTTTATCAGCTCCATAGGTTCCAACTTATCCCAGCATGAAACAGACATTCCGTCCCATTCTATGGTTGTAAAACATAAATGGCTTACAAAATACTTAAAATAACCACAAATTATTTGATAAAATTGCACTTTGTAATTACTTCCATAAGCAAACTTCCTGATAAATAACCATTTTTATTACGGTTCCATGGAACCACAGCTTTCTAAGCTATAGGGGGTACAATTAAGTAGGAGGTGCTTTGCAGGATGAAGAGTTTGTGCAGCCAGTGAACACATACACACACACACACGCGTGTGCACGCACACACACACAAACACACACACAAACACACACACACACAAACACACACACACACACAACACACACACACAAATAAATGTATATATACTAAGATATTCTTAATTTGTAATATAATGCACTGAAATGATCAGAGGAACTTAGACAAGATTTATATTAGGAAAAAGCAAACTGTTAGAGGAATTCAGCAGGTCAGGCATCATCTGTAAAGGTAAATGAACAGTTGACATTTCAGATCAAGACCCTTAATCTGGATTGAAATTTATATTAATTTTTTCCTGATTAAAGACTGGCAATCAAAATTGATAATTGGTATTGATTTTCTGCTATCACCAATTCATAGCCATCATACCAGAACAATAGCCTGTAAACCTATAATAATGCTGCTTCTTCATTTTTGAAGCATCTCAGTTGCCATGTAACTGATTTAAATTGTGAATATATATCCGCACTGAGAGTTTTCCAGTGAGAACAAAGCTTGGCTGTTATGAAGTTGGTTTTTACTTTGGAGAACTAGTTCAGAATTGGTTGCATTTTGTTACCTTCCCTGCTGCTCTGGAGAAACTAAAAAGAAGGAAAAGTATTCCTAGGAAAAGGACCTGGGAATATAGATCCCTAATTCCTTGAGAGTGGCATCATAGGTAGATAGGGTTGTAAGGAGAGCTTTTGTCACATTGGCCTTCATAAATTAGGGCATAGAGTACAGGAGTTGGGATGTTGTGTTGAAATTGTATAAGATGTTGGTGAGGCCAAATTTAGAGTATTGTGTGCCGTTCTGGTCACCTACCTACAAGAAAGACATCAATAAGCTTGAAAGAGTGCAGAGAAAATTTACAGATGTTGCCGGGACTTGACCTGAATTACAGGGATAGGTTGAATAGCTTGGGACTTCATTCCCTGGAGCGCAGGAGAATGATGGGAGATCTTATACAAGTATACAAGATTATGATGGGTATAGATAGGGTGAATGCATGCAGGCTTTTCCCCCTCAGGTTGGGTGAGACTAGAACTAGAGGTCATAGGTTTGGGGTGAAAGGTGAAATATTTAAAGGGAATCTGAGGGGGAACTACTTCACTCAGAGGGTGATGCGAGTGTGGAATGAGCTGCCAGTGGAAGTGGTGGATGCGTGTTCATTTGTAACATTTAAGAGAAGTTTGGATAGGTTCATGAATGAGAAAGGTATGGAGGGCTATTGTCTGGGTGCAGGCAGATGGGACTAGGCAGAAAACCAGGCCAGCATGGACTAGATGGGCCGAAGGGCCTGTTTCTGTGCTGTAGTGCTCTATGACTCTATTTCTACCAGTTTGTGAGATATAAAATGAAGGTGTAAATCTATAAAGCAACAAAGCAATGTTTGAGCATAAGAGTGTGAGAAATAGAAGAAGAGGTAGGCTATTTTGCCCTTTGTGTCTGCTCTGCCATTCAGTGAGATCATGGCTGATCTTTTGCATTGGAACATTTAATGTCAAACCAGAAACAGTATGGAGGGTTGAAAGTTGGTGGGAGCGGAGGGGAGCAGATGCAAGAAATCAGCAAAAAGTTTACAAGAAAATAATTGAAAGGGAAATATTAAAATGTTAAAACAGTGTGAAGAAAGGCGAGGGGAATGAATCCAGAGCAATGGCTCTTTGATGCAAAATTGCAGTACCAAACAATAACAGTACGGTCATGGCACAATTTCAAGCTAGCAATAGGATTATTTTTCAGAAAATTTTACACATGCAGCTTGATATATGAAGTAGATTTTCAGAATGTTTCATGACAAACAAAAACCTTGGCATCGTTGTATGTAAGTAAAGATCTCTCTGGATTGATGTGCTCAATGCTTGAATGCTTTCTTCATCCACATTTATTCTATAAATCTTGAAGTTATTTTATTTTGCTCCCTAAATAAATCTTTGAATTTGAAATCTGCTGTGCAAGTATTAGCAGATAGCATTAATTGCATTCATAGGTTTAATATATTCTTCACTGATATTCCCAACTTGCACCATAACTTTAGGAATACTACACTATATAATCCCTTTTTCTGTAATTTTAAATATAAGGTCCTTCGGCTGAAATTAACAAGGAAATCATTCATGTGTTAATCATTTTTGTGCTAATATTCTTATGGCATAATTTCAGGGCCATTCTCTTTTATCACTTTCCATCTAGTGTCAGATCTTTTCTTGACTGCTGTATTTTTAAACATGTTTCCATGCCACTGTTGCCAAGCAACCGTTGCAGTAGAAGGCCCATGATTCATTGCATTACCCTTGAGGTTATCTGCCAAGCTTCTACCTGTTAATGCTTCCATTCTGGTCTCGACTCTCATGCCTCTATTTATACCTGCTGCACTCTCATAACTTTTTTAAAGATTCCTTTCCACTCCCCGTGATTATAATACTTCGGCCCCTAGCTTTGTGTACAAACTCAGACTTTGTCACTCTCACCAACTACTCTACCAAACAGAACGATCGCTATCCATTAACCATTCATTCTTAGAAGCCTCTGTGAATAAAATTTTAACATCCATTGAAAGAAGCTTTCAATCTTATCTGGACTTTTATAACATTATGTATTTTGCTTTCATTCTAATTAGTCCTTAAGATGCAAGATTGCAGATGTTGGAATCAAAAGACAAACTGCTGGAGGAACTCAGTGGGTTGAGCAGCATCTGAGAAGGCAAAGGGATAGTCAATGGAGACACAAAACACTGCAGATGCTGGAAATCTGGAGCAACACACAAAGGAGTTGGAGGAACTCAGCAGGTCAGGCAGCATCTACGGGGAGAAATGAACAGCCGACGTTTTGGGTCGAGACCCCTCACAGTCAATGTTTTGGACTGAGACCATATATCAGGGCTGAGAGTGCAGAGGGGAGAGCAAGAGGTGAGGGAGGGACTGGCAGGTGATAGGTGGAGAAAGGAGAGGTGGGATGATGGGCAGATGGAGCCAGGTGGTGGAGGGGGAGGGTTGGAGTTGGGTGGCTGGTGAAGAGAGAAAAAGGAGGTGATGAAGCCAAGTAGGGGAAGGTGGAGGTAGAGATAGATGCTTGAAGGTGATAACTGGTAGCACAAGAGACTGCAGGTGCTGGAATCTGATAAGTAAGGAAGGTGAGAAGTAGAACCAGATGGGGGGGGAGGGGGGGATGACGTGAAATTGGAACAAGTTGGAGGAGGGGAATGAAATGAGTGATGGGGGTTGGTAGGAATCAGACGGAGAGAGAAAAGAACACAGGGAGTGCAGGTTACCTGAAACTGGAAAATTCAATGTTCAAACCATTGGGTTGTAGACTACCGACTACCAGGCAAAATTGTTCTTCCAGTTTATGTTTGGCTCACCCTGGCCAGTGGAGAAGGTCGAAAACCGACAGGTCAGTGTGGGAATGGGAAGGGGAGCTGAACTGGCTTGCAACAGGGAGCTCGAGATGGCCACTGTGAAACAGAGCACAGGTATTTTACAAAATAGTTGCCTTGTCTGCACTTGGTCTCACCAATATAGAGGAGCTACATCGGGAGCACCGAATGCAGTAGATGAGATTGGAGGATGAGCATTTGAATCTTTGTCTGAAGGGCTGTTTGGGTCCCTGGATGGTGGTGAGGGAGGAGGTGTAAGGGCATCTCCTATGGTTGCAGGGGAGTGTGCTAGGGGACAGGGAGGAGGTAGAGATGAGCGAACCAGGGGGCCGCGGAGAGAGTGGTCCCCGCGGAAAGCAGAAAGGAGCGGGGGGTGGGGGGTAAGATGTGACCATCAGTGGGATAATTTTCATTTAATGTTGCTGATATTCATTGTTTCTGTTAGTGTTAGTTGTCTGTCCCTCACGTTAACCCCTTTCATCAAAGCTGCTCAACTTCATACTGAAGAATCCTTGGTTAATGCAAATTTATACTTACGTAATATGAATTCAGAATGACTTCATTCCAGTTACATTTACATAACTGCAGCCAAAATTCATTACTCTAAACTCCTGGGATCTAAAAGAAAGCAGTTCTTATCTGAAACTCATCAGATTCAAGACTTGTTTTTCTAATCGAGGTTTAGAACAGCTTTGCTGATTATACAACACTTCACGCCAGATTTTTAAAAAGTGGTTGTTCTAAAAGGATATTTATAATAAAGAATGTTAGAGCAAGACTTCAGCCCATTTCCCTGTTTCCATAGTTAATAACTGCCAAGTTGGTGTTGTACTCTAGGGCTAAAAATCTCTCAGCAGATGATGTCCGATTTAGCCTGTTAACAGTGTTGTATTTGCAATAAGCAAACAGAAAAAGTCAGAGCATTTTCAAAGCTTTCACCTTGGAGGGATGCCTTGGGTGTGTTAGATGGAAGGGAAAGGCAGTGTGAAGAAAAGCAATGAGCACGTTATCAGGAAAATAGGTAATTGTTTTCTTCAACATAGAACACTTAAGGCATCCATCGAGAGTTATGCAACCTGCATTCCATTTAAGAATAGAAAACAACAAAAGCAGGAGTAGACCAAGTGGACCCTTGGGTCTATTCCACCTTAATAAGATCATGCCTGATCCAATTTTGACTTCTACACCATTCTCCTGTACCCTTTTCTTATTCCCTGATTGGTTTGTAGCTCATCTAAGAACATAATATATACCTGGATGGAGAATAATTCAAAATAATGCCAAAGGTTGGACTTTTATTTATTATTACCTTTTATCATTTGGTCAGATATTGCCATGTCTCTACATATGCCTGTTCATATCCCTGTATAATTTATTCAGTACTTTTCTTTACGGCTAAGATATTTTGATGCCAAATTTAGTTCCAAAGCACAAACAGAAATTCCACAAATATTCGCAAAATGACTGAGGCAGCCAACAACAATTACTGTTTAAATCAAAATGCCATAGTTTGGTATTTTTAGACAATCCATGGCAACTTAATTTCAACCTTATAGAGTAATTATAATAACATTATTAACACTGTATTAAGATTGAATGCATCCTTATTGTGTAGTTGTGCAATGTGCAGTATGTTTCTGTTAGGAGTGGAAATAGCAAATAAATTGAATTCATATTGTGGGATCCCTGTAATTTTAAGTGAGGTAATGCTCATATTAAAGTAATGGAAAAAGGAATTTATTGTTTGCTAATAACCCATCGTGTAATTTCAAGGCTAAAGATACATAACTGTGGTGAATAAGTAACATGTGATAAATGACTCATCTCACAAGTGAAACCAAAACAGCTACTCTCCAGTAACCAGCCAGAGGCAATATTTTTTGTATGTGTTATCTGTAAGGCTTATAAAGAAAACACATCCCCTTCATTAATTACAAAAGAAAGCATTACCTTTGAGAACCAGCCAAACTAGCAAAATAGCATAAAAATTACTCCCAGTCACTTAGCCATGGAAAGATAATAATGTCTAGAAATTCTATTGTGTACAATGGAATTTCATCTAAAACCTGATTGCTAAACATGATCAAGAACCAAGAGAACAGATAGAGTAGCCCATAAATTTTATCATGGCCTCTTGTGTGTACGATGTGCTGATACTTAGAGACCATGGGGCATGTACAGTGATATCAATTGTTGTGTGGGAAGCTATTGGTATCATTCACATGATCTTCTACCCTGAATACATGGTTTGTGAATGATGTGGGTCTCCATTGATACAGAGTTGGGTGGGGATTGTGGACTGCGAAGAGGTTGCAGAGAGGATTCAAAGTCAAAGTCGAGTTTATTGTCATGTGCACAAGTACATGTATGCACAGTTACAATGAAAAACTTACTTGTAGCAGTAGCAGCATCACAGGCACATAGCAGCAGATACACAACATTCACAAGAAAAACAAAAAGGAAACATAAATTATACACAATTTTTACAAGAAAGAACATAATTAGAACAAAAAAAAACAAAGTCCATTATAGTACAAAGTGCTCAAAGTGGTTCAGAGGGAAATAGGCTAAGTAAATGGGCAGGGACATTGCAGATGGAATATAATGTGGAAACATAAGAGGTCAATCGATGTGGCAGAAAAGAATTGAAATGTGGAGGAATTTTTAAATGGTGAGAGATGGGAGTGCTATTGTTCAGAGAGACCTCGGCATTCCTGTACACAAATCACTGAAAGTTCATGTGGAGGTTTAGCAAGCGATTGGAAAGGCAAATGGTATGTTGATCTTTAATACAAGAGGATTTAAAAACACAGGTAGAGACAACTTGCTCTAATTATATATTCAGCCTTGATTTTATTGAGTGGCACAAGAGGAAATGGCCTACTACTCTTTCTACTTTTTATGTTCTTATTTGAAGGATCAGGCCTCAATCAAATGGTGAAGGCTTATTGTTGTGGTAGCTTAGAGCCAATCCTACCCAGGCCACTACTGGGTGCTTTAGCACTAACCTCAAGATGGATCCTGAAGCTCACTGCTTCAAGGAAAATTCTTTTCTTTGGGCAGCATGTAAGGTGAGAGATACAATTGACTGCCATGGTCCCTGTCCTAGATATTCAATGCCTTTACACTCTTAAGGGGAAATATACCACAAAGTGGCCTTACAAGCTTAAACAGTGGTTTCCAGGGGATACCTGACAGGAAATCATGGAGGGAAGTTTGTGCTTCTCTTGTAACTTTGGACCTCCTTTTGTACTTGATTATGTGTGTAAGGCCCAGGACTTGTGCTGTTAACTCTTATGATGCTTACATGTTGTGCAGATCAGAATATCACTTCCCACAGCCTCAATCGAACTGCCATACAGCTTCAATTCAACTTGTGACTTTACGCAAAGAAATATTTCTGTGTGATTAGCAATCCCAAAGCAATTATGCCTATTTTATGTATAAATTTCAGAACTGGAAACTAAAATTGTTGTGAAATAACTGTGACAAATTTCCGTCGAGCAAGGAGACACTTTCATGTTTTCAAAAGGATTATTTGAAACTTTAATTTTCGATCTTTTGTGGATTCAAAGATGAATTTTGTAATTTTACAAAATGTGTTGCAAGTTATTTTAAATAAACTAGCAACCTCAGGTAGCAATGATTTGCTGTGTGTGTTTGTTATTCATCCACAGTGTTAAGTGGATATAAGATATAATTAATGATAATTATCATTGACATTTAAACCTGAGATGTCTATGATAATTACCAGAGATTCTTAAAACTCTGGACTTCCTGCTGTGGGGATGGCATCTCTGCACTTCATAGTTGCTATTTACTCTCTAGTTTCCCTTTTTATTCAACCTTATGATCTGTATGTAATGCACACACGCACAGACACACACATATTGTGATTAATCAGACATGGGGCAAAATCTCACAAATGCTTGAACCAATTAAAATATCAATGAGAAGTTTTATTATCCTCCTTGCATGAGAAAATTTCTTTGTTTCCAGCCATGTCTCTTTCACAATCGTAAACCAGAGGTGGGAGTTCAGCAAATTGTGGGAATCAAGCTTTCTTTCCACCCTCTGTGGTACTATATTTGCCATTCTACACTTGTGGATCTAGAGAGTTATTGTTGGCTGGCTATTTTCCCATGAGGAAAATCACAGCCCAGTTCATTCCTTCTCTCATCTGATATCCAGACAGGTCAGCAGTTAAGGACAAGCAGCAAGAACCCTTGTCATTTTTATTCCTTCATTACCCAGAGTTGCTGATGCTAATTGCAGTGCTCCATCACCACTGTGACTGACGTTGGCTCATTCAGCACAGACCAGGAAGTGAACCTGGAACTTTCCTGCACTGTATAATTCATCACACACTATGGCACATGCTGTTTTGTCTTCCAGTTCAGGGCTTCTGTACTACAAACCCTCTGCAGGGAAGCCTTCACCAAACCTGGACTAAAATTGCTATCTACGTGACCGCAGCACAGAATGACACTTGGGGAATGACAAAATGCATGGATAAGCTTAAAAGTTATTTTTCATTTTAACAAACTGTCAAGAGCTAAGGAAACACTCACAAATGAGTGAGAATTCCCTGGAGTATTGAACTGAGAATCACTTCAGGACCTCTCACAGCAGTTTAATTTGTAAGTTAAACGAGTTACTAGCTTTCCATTCTGAAAAGGCAGCACTAAAAGTTGCAAGCATGCCCATGCATAAAATAACTATTACATTTCATCCTATAATGTTCCTCAGCATTTCAACTAAAGGATATGTCAAATCAGAAAATAACATGCTGCAAACTGAATATGGAGAGATTCTCTGAAGGCTGAGCCTGAGGATAAAATTCTTAAATTTACTTGCTGCTCCTCAATGACAAATTACTCCAAAGGGAGGCTTCTTTTATTCTTATTTAATTGTGATTTTGAAACAAAAGAATAATTAAAATTGAAATTTAGATAATAAATATTCTTTTGATGTCAGGTGATTTTTTTGTCTGATTATGCATATAAGAGACAGCATTGTTCTCATAGAGGCAGAGGGCATGACTGAAATAGTTAACAGGTATTTCACATCAATCTGGACCAAGGAGGAGGGTGCGGCTGGAGCCCCGACAGAGGCAGCTGTAATGAAGATTCCAGTTGGGCAAAACATATGCTAGTAAAAAAAAAATCATAATTCTAATAGTTTTTAAATAGTTATGGAGATAGGACTGATCCACAAGTTAAAGTCCTAAATTTGTGCAAGGCTAATTTTGATGATATTAGACAGGAACTTGCAAAGGTTGGGAGAGGCTGTTTGTAGGTAAGTGGGAGGCTCTTAAAAGTGAGCTCCAATTCAACATGTTTCTGTTAGAATGAAGGGCAAGGCTGGCAGGATTAGGAAACCCTAGCTGACAAAGAGTATTGAGGTTCTGGTCAAGAAAAAGAAAGAGTCATATGTCAGGTATAATGGAGATACAAAAAACTGCAGATGCTGGAATACGAAGCAAACCACAAGTTGCTGGAGTTATTATTTACATTTCACACTTGATTGTCTACTAGCAATTCCTGTCTCCACCCTGCCTTTGTTTAATTCACTCACCTGCCTATCACTTTCTGCACCTCTCACTGTTGGCTTTGGATACCACCCCCCCCCACCCTCTCCCCCGCTCTGCTCTAACTAGGCATCCCCCTCTCCCCCCTCTCAGTCCCGGCCCCAAATGTCGACAGTCTATTTCCCTCCACTGATGCTGACTGGCCTGTTGAGTTCCTCCAGCAACCTGTGATATATCAGGAGGGCCAAGAGGGGACATGAGATATCCTTGGCAGATAAGGTAAAGGAGAATCCTAAGAGATTCCATATTAAGAGCAAAAGGGTATAGAACATAGAACAGTACAGCACAGGAACAGTCTCTGGCCCATGATGTCTGTGCCGAGCATGATGCCAAATTAAACTAATCCCTTCTGCCTGTACATGATCCATATCTCGCCACTCCCTGCATATTCATGTGCCAGTTGAAAAGCCTCTCGAATGCCACTATCGTGTCTGCTTTCACTGCCATCCCTGGCAGCATATTCTAGACACCTACCACTCCCTGTGTATAAAGACTTGACCCACACTTTCCTCTTCTCATCTTAAATCTATGCCCTCTAGCATCTAGGGAAAGAATAGATCTCCTTGAAGATCAGTGTGGTTGTCTGTTTAGAGCCACAGCAGATAGGCAAGGTCTTAAATGGAGAAACTCATGGAAGCTAAGGAAGTGAGGGAAGAGAACAGTGATGTCCTGAAACATATCAATATTACAAAAGAGGGGCCTGGCCAAGTATAGCCTTGGACATGATGGAAAGCAATGGAAGAAATTGCTGGGGCCCAGGCAAAGATTTTTGTTTTTTTCCTTAGCAATAGGTGAGGTACCAGAAGGCTGGTAAGTGGCTAATGAAGGGCTGCAAGGAAAGGCCAGTTAGCCTAACATCAGTGGTGGGTAAGTTACTGGAGAGGATTCTGAGAGATAGGATCTATCTGTATTTGGAAAGGCAATAACTGATTAGGGATAGTCAGCATGGCTTTGCACATGGGAAATTGTGTCTCACAAATTTAATTGAGATTTTTGAAGAGGTGACCAAAAGGATTGATGAGAACAGGGGAGTAGAACTGTGGACATATGTGCATAGTTCACTGAAAGTGGCAACAGCAGTAGTGAAAGTGGTTAAAAAGCAAACAGAATCCTGGCCTTCATAAGTTGAGACAGAGTACAAGAGCAAGCAAGTCATAATCAACCTTTACAAAATACTAAATCAACCACAACTGGAGTATTATGTCCAGTTCTGGGTACCACACTGAAAGCAAGATGGGAATGCTTTGCTGAGGGTACAGAAGAGATTACCACATTGATTTTCGGTACGAGGGACTTCAGAGATGTGGATAGACTGAAGAAGCTGAGGTTGTTCTCTTTGGAGCAGTGGAAGTTGTGAGGATATTTGATACTAAAGTTGATAAAAGATATAGAGAGAAGAGATCAACTGTTCCCATTGGAGAAAACATCCAGATCTAAAAGGCATAAAGTGAAGGTAAATGGTAAAAGAAAGGTTAAATGGCAAAAGAAAGAGAAGCGACATGAGGAAAGCATTTCTTACACCAGTATTTAGAATTGCCAGTGGTAATAGTGGAAGCACATTCAATTACAGTGTTCAGAAGAGAAATGGATAATCATCCAAAAGAAAAGAGTTTGCAGGGTCATGGGAAAAGGGTGAGGGAGTAGTATGAGCTGAATTGTTCTACATTGAGCCAGGAAGGAGTTGATGGAACAAATGGTTTCCTTCTGTGTGTAACCACACTGTGATCCTGTGAGATGTTAGATTTCATTTCCATTGAGGGAATATTAAAAAAAAATAGGCAACAGATGGGATGGCAGGAGTTTTCATAAATGAACCAAATAGTCACGACAATGCATACATTAAAAACTAATAGCGGGGATGTAATAGAAAAGTTGGCCAAACTTAAGTAGGTAAGTCACCAGGGCCAGATGTAATGCATTCTAAATTTTTGAGGAAAGCACAGGAAGAAATTGTAGGGGCACTGACTATAATTTTTCAACATTCTCTGGAATTGTGGATGCTGTTAGAGAACTGGAGAGTGGTAAATATTAATCCTTTGTCCAAAAACAGGGTTTGACCGTAACTTCAGGTGCTGTCTGTATGGAATTTGCACATTCACAAGATCACAAGACAAGGGAGCAGAAGTAGGCCATTTGGCCCATTGAGTCTGCTCCAAAGAAAAGGGAAAAAAGAAAAAGAAATGAGAAATTGTGGGGGGGGGGGGGGGGGGAAGAAACACTATTCTAACCTCAATTTCCAGCCTTATCCCCATATCCCTTGATACCCCGACTATTTGGATGATGGAATAAGTGGTTTCGTGGCTAAGTTTGCGGATGACACCAAGATAGGGGGAGGAGTAGGGAGTATTGAAGAGATAGGAAGGTTGCAGAGGGACCTAGACAGTTTAGGAGAATGGGCAAGGAAATGGCAGATGAGATTCAATGTAGGGAAATGTGCAGTTGTACACTTTGGAAGCAGAAATAAGCGAGCAGATTATTATCTAGGAGGAGAGAAAATCCAAAGCACGGAAGTACAAAGGGACTTGGGGGTACTCGTGCAGGATACCTTAAAGGTTAACCACCAGGTCGGATTGGTGGTAAAGAAAGCGAATGCTATGTTGGCATTCATTTCGAGAGGTATAGTGTATAAAAGTAAGGAAGTGTTGATGAGGCTCTATGGGGCACTAGTGAGGCCTCATTTGGAATATTGTGCGCCGTTTTGGGCCCCACATCTTAGGAAGGATGTGTTGACGTTGGAGAGGGTTCAGAGGAGATTTACGAGGATGATTCCAGGAATGAAAGGGCTTACGTATGATGAGCGTTTGTCGGCTCTTGGACTGTACTAACTGGAGTACAGAAGAATGAGAGGGGACCTCATAGCGACATTTAAAATATTGATAGGAAAGGACAGAGTAGATGTGGCTAGGCTGTTTCCCTTGGTGGGTGAGTCCAGGACCAGAGGGCACAATCTTAGAATTAGAGGGTACAGTTTCAAAACAGAGATGAGGAAAAATTTCTTTAGCCAGAGGGTGGTGAATTTGTGGAACTCCTTGCCACGTACAGCAGTGGAGGCCAGATCAGTGGGGGCGTTCAAGGAGGAGATAGATAGATATCTAAATAGTCAGGATATCAAGGGATATGGGGATAAGGCCGGTAATTGGGATTAGAATAGTTTTTTTTTTTTCTTCTTCTTCTTCTTCTTCCCCCCCCCATTCCCCATTTCTCATTTCTATTTCCCTTTCCTTGGAGCAGACTCAATGGGCCGAATGGCCTGCTTCTGCTCCCTTGTCTTGTGATCTTGTGATTTAGTTATCTATCTATCTCTTCCTTAAATGCCTCCAAATTGGCCTCCACTGCTGTACCTGGCAAGGAATTCCACAAATTCACCACCCTCTGGCTAAAGGAATTTCTCCTCATTTCTGTTTTAAACCTGTACCCTCTAATTCTAAGATTGTGCCCTCTGGTCCTGGACTCACCCACCAAGGGAAACAGCCTAGCCACATCTACTCTGTCCAGTCCTTTCAACATTTTAAATGTCTCTATGAGGTCCCCTCTCATTCTTCTGTACTCCAGTTAGTACAGTCCAAGAGCCGACAAACACTCATCATACGTAAGCCCTTTCATTCCTGGAATCATCCTCGCAAATCTCCTCTGAACTCTCTCCAACATCAGCACATCTTTCCTAAGAAATGGGGCCCAAAACTGTGCACAGTATTCCAAATGAGGCCTCACTAGTGCCCCATAGAGCCTCATCAGCACTTCCTTACTTTTATACACTATACCTCTCGAAATGAATGCCAACATAGCATTCGCTTTCTTTACCGCTGATTCGACCTGGTGGTTAACCTTTAAGGTATCCTGCACGAGTACCCCCAAGTCCCTTTGTACTTCTGTACTTTGAATTTTCTCTACTTCTAGATAATAATCTGCCCGTTTATTTCTGTTTCCAAAGTGTACAACTGCACATTTCTCAACATTGAATCTCATCTGCCATTTCCTTGCCCATTCTCCTAAACTATCTAGGTCTCTCTGCAACCTTCCTGTCTCCTCAATACTCTCTACTCCTCCACCTATCTTGGTGTCATCCGCAAACTTAGCCACAAAACCATTTACTCCATCATCCAAATCGTTAATGTACAAGGTAAAAAGAAGCGGCCCTAACACCGACCCCTGCGGAACACCACTAGTAACCGGTAGCCAACCAGAACAAGATCCTTTTATTCCTACCCTTTGCTCCCTGCCAACCAGCCAATGCTCCACCCATTCTGTTATCCTACCTGTAATTCCATGACCTCTCATTAATCAGTCTCTTATGCGGCACCTTGTCGAAGGCCTTTTGAAAGTTTAAATACACAACATCTACCGACTCTCCCTTATCCACCCTACCTGTGATTTCTTCAAAAAACTCCAATAGGTTGGTCAGGCAGGATCTTCCCTTCACAAAACCATGTTGGCTAGGACCTATGTTGCCTTGCACCTCTAGGTATTCCATAACCTCATCCTTGAGGATCGATTCCAATAACTTTCCCACCACTGACGTCAGACTAATAGGTCTGTAATTTCCTTTATGCTGCTTTCCTTTATTCTTCCTGTGATCGCATGGGTTTGTTCCAAGTGCTCTGGTTTTCCCCACATACCCTATGCTGGTAGGGTAACTGGTTCCTGTAAATTGCCCCTTACAGTAAGTGGGCGGCTGCAGAATCAGGAGTGAGTTAATAGAAGAATAGGTTACAGGAATTAAGTGGGGGAATGGGAATGCTCAGAGAGACAACATAAACCTGATGAGCCAAATATGCTGCTTCTATGTTGTTATGAAATATGGAAAATATGAAAGCTTTTAGAAATATTAATCCTGACAGGATTAACAGTCACCTGAAAGATAATGGATTAATTGTGCTTAATCTATTCAGTAGAATTTTTTGATGGGGTAACAAATAGATTTGATTCAGGTAACACAGTCGATACGGTGAACATGAACTTCCAGAAGACATTTAATAAAGTGCCACATAACAGATTTATCAGCACAGTTGAAACACATGGCATAACAGGCACGGTAGTATAGCAGTTAGCGTAATGCTACTACAGTGCAAGTGACCCGGGTTCAATTCCGGCCGCTGTCTGTAAGGAATTTATACGTTCTCCCTGTGTCTGCGTGGGTTTCCTCTGGGTGCTCCAGTTTCCTCCCACATTCCAAAGACGTACGGGTTATCAAGTTGTGGGCATGCTATATAATTGCTCGAAGCATGGCGAAACTTGCAGGCTGCCTCCAGAACACTCTACGCAAAAGATGCATTTCACTGTGTGTTTCGATGTACATGTGACTAATAAATCTTATCTTATCTTAGAAAAGGAGTACTGATAGCATGGATGTGAAAGTGGCTAAGTAACTGGAAACAGAGTGTTGTGGTGAATAATTGTTTTACCGACTGGAGGAAGGTGAATAGTGGTATTCCACAGGGACCAATGTTACGGCAATTGTTTTCTTTAATATATATTTATAATTGACCTGGAGGGTGCAAGCCACAATTTTTGAACTTGTGGATGGCACAAAACTTGGCAGTATTGTGAACTGTGAAGAGGATAGTGATGGATTGCAACAGGACATAAGCAGGCTGGTGGAGTGGTCAAAAACATGACAGATACAGTTTAATGCAGAGGAATGTGAGGTGATGTATTTTGGAAATGTATAAGGAGTGACAGTATAGAATAAATAAAACTGATCTAAAAGAAGTACAGGAACAGAGAGATCCAGGGTATGAGTGCACAAATTGTTGAAAGTGGCAGAACAGATTGAGAAAATAGTTAATAAGGCATATACAATTCTGGTTTTATCAACAGAGGCATTGGTTAATAAAAGGGCAGACATACTGAACCTTTATAAAACACTGGTTGACTAAACAGGAGTATTGTATTCACTTCTGGTCACCACATTATAGGAAAAATCTGAAGGCATTTGAAATGCTCTAGAAAAGATTTACGAGAATGGGGTTCCATGGATGAGGGTTTATAATAATGAGAATCAATCTCAGAGGCTGGAACTATTTTCTTCAGAGAAGAGAAGGCTGAGGTGAGATTTAATAGGAGCTTATAAAATCTTGAGGGGGTCTGACAGAGTGGATATTTGCTGGATGGGTCAAAGATTACAGGTTACAGTTATGAAATAAAAGGCAATAGATTTAAGAGTGACATGAAGAAAAAACTTCTTTGCAGCATGTGGGTAGAATCTGGAATGCATTGCCTGAAGATGTGGTGGAGGCAGGTTCCATTGTGATCTTCAAAAGGGAAATGGACAAATATATGGTTAAGAAAAATGAGCAAGTTTCTGGAGAAAAGGCCAGTGGGTGGAATTATTGAGTTGCTATTGTGGAGAGATGGTGTAGATCTGATACATGGAATGACCATCTTCTGTGCTGCAACCATTCCATAATGCTAGATGGAGACAAAAGAGACTACAAATGCTGGAATCTGGGGCAACAGTCAAAAAGCTGGGGAAACTCAGTGGTTCAGACAGCATCTATGGAGGGAAATGTATAGTCAATGTCTCGGGTCGAGACCCTTCATCTGGTCCAGATGAAGGATCTCAACCGGTAATGTCGACTGTCCATTTCCCTCCATAGATGGTGCCTGAACTCCTGAATTCCCCCAGATTTTTGTGTGTTATTCTATAATGTTATTCTTTTGCTCAGATTTGTCTGGAAGAGTCGGAATTTGTGAGAAGAACAGATGAATTAATCAATGTGGAAGAGTTGAAGGTCTCTAGCATGCAATCTGGGCCCAGCCTGTCTGGGAATATATTGCATTAGGTTCACCACAATAGGCATTGTCAATCAGACATGTTTACTTGTTTTTTGTTTGTAATTGTGATCCTGTATTCAAGCGACAGCAAGTTATTTTGAGTTACAATTAATGATCGCTGTATCGTAATGGAACTTAGCATTTTACTGAAAGACATATTTACATTATTTGCAAATGACCTCAAATATGAAGTTTTAATCTATGAGAAAATAATCTAGAGCTATTGCTGCACATAGTCTGGTGTTGGATGAACTTTTTCAGGAAATTAATCATTACCTATTATGGATGATAGGTGACAACTGTTTGTGATATGGACCACAATAATTTATTGCTAAGTGACAAGGTCATCATTGAGTTATAGTAATTGTGGTCAGAAGTCACACAGACTTTATATATCACTAACATTCTTTGTATATTCAATTCCTACCACGTTTGTGGCTCCATCATGTGAGAATTTATATAAAAAAATTATGACACAAATTGTGGTCTCAGTTTTTAATACTGTACAATTCCTCAAGCTGTCTGTCATATGGCATGTTATTACAGAGCTCCGCTTTCCAAATTTTACATTGCTTTAAATTGATAAATTACAGTTTTTATCCTTCAGGCCACGTGCTATTTTCTTATTTCTCAAGCTATTTTTGGTCCTTCATTATACTCTGATTTGGAAAAAAGAAGTCTTTCCCATTTATTTTGTCTGGATTAGAATTGCAAGTAGCTTTTCCTAATACTCAGTAGCTGAACTTTGCTATATCCATGATTCTTAAAAACTATTTCCCTTTGTTTTTTTATCTCTTTTTGAAAGGTGCAATCTGAGAAAATTTGAATTTATTTTTCAAAATAAAATGATTGAACTCCATTTTTCTTGACTTCAGAAGATAGTGAAGAATATGCAATAGCAAATCTGCCTTCTGTTTTACATCTACATTAATTACATCATTCGCAATTTTTGACTTCACCATGTCCAAATCTATCTTGATTAGTCCTAGCCTAATGCTTTGCCCACCAACTCTCATGTGATGATTGTTCTGTCATAGCTATTCCATTTCTAACTGCAGGTATAAGAGTACCAAAAGAAGGTTTCCAATGCCTCTGTCTCTTTGCTGGTTGCAATAGTCAAATCAATATTCCTTGCAGTTTTTCTTCAGGTGCAATGAACCAGTTCTGTACTGTTTCGCTTTCATCTGTTTCCAAGTATCTTCCAAAGGCTCCAGTTTCTCTTCCCTCTCCCTGGGGTAATATGCAGTTTTACGATGTTTCTTCACTGATAAGAAATAGCCATGGTGAATATCCACACTTTGATGGATTATGAGGTCATAATAGCAGAAATTAGCCTTGTCTTTTAGTGATATACATAGATGAGGCTAAATTGTAAAAAAAACAGGTGCTGAGATATGTTGATTAGCTTGCACCCATTTGAACCAATGCTGGACCTACACATTATCAGTTCTGCGACCTATTTAGCTATTTTGAGACTGAAGGAAACAGTCCTGCTCTTCTTGGCTCACAAACAATTTCTCATATTTCTTTACAACATAGAAGGAGGCTATTCAGCCCATTATCTCCATGATGGCAGTCTGCTCGTGTCAGTCCCACCCTACCACATCAACTCCCCCTGATTCTTCTGCCATCCATTGGCAGCAGAGGCAATTTTCAGCAGCTGATTAACCTTTGAACTGGCATGTGATGTGGGAGGAAACCCACACTGCCCCAGGGAAAATATGCAAACTCCACACAGACAGCTCCCAAGGTCAGGATTAAACCCTGGTCCATGGTGCTGTGAGGCAGTATCACTAACTACTGCACCACAGTGCCACAAGTCCAGCTCTTTGCACCTGCCTTCACTGGTTGGATTTCCTTAAGTCACGGAAACACGACTGACTTGTGGACACAGTGGTGCAGCAGTTAGTGCTGCTGTCACACAGCTCCAGTGACCTGCATTCAATCCTGATCTCATGTGCTCTCCTTGTGGAGTTTGCACATCCTCCCACCAGCCGTATGGATTTCCTTCCAGTACTTCAGCTTCCTCCTATATCCCAAAGTCATGCAGGTAAGTTAATTGGCTACATTACGGTTCTCCTACTGTAGATGGTGGCAGGATAATCAGGGAGGAGTTGCTGTGCATCTGAGGCAGAATAAGTTACAGGGAAATAAGTGAGGGAATGGGATTGGTCTGAGAGCTGGCATAAACTTGAAAGGTTTTTACACCGATTACAGCGATTCCCAGTTTGCAACACTGAGTTGTGGGGAGCTCCTTGCACTGGAAGACCAGCAGGTTTCAGGCAAATAAAAGAGTATACTTCACCGAGTTGATGATCCTTCTAGCAGCAGTTCATTATTGTCTTGGTATGTGTCCATGGAAATAGACACAATAGAGCACAGTCCTGTAGTACGTAGCAATATGAGGTGAATGCTCAGACTCCAGCTGTGCATGAAGGTTCTGAAGTGGAGGGCCTTCCTCACCACCAGCCAACATAAACTAGGTGCTTATTTGAAAGTTCTGGTGATGAAGTATTTTG
Organism: Pristis pectinata; assembly: GCF_009764475.1. Classification (NCBI taxonomy): domain Eukaryota; kingdom Metazoa; phylum Chordata; class Chondrichthyes; order Rhinopristiformes; family Pristidae; genus Pristis; species Pristis pectinata. The sequence goes on from NC_067419.1 coordinate 33,573,282, forward strand.
CCAAATGATTCTTAGAATCAGCTTGGGGAACATTCAACAGGATCCACCCTCTCCTTTTCTAACAAGTCCTTGAGGATTTTCCATGCAAACTGATTGAATTGACGTTAAAGGTATTCTGCACAAATATTTTCCATTCAGTTGGATTATGCAATGTCACTTATCTCTCATTGAAATAAGTGACATTGCATAATCCAACTGAATGGAAAATTCCCAACGTTCCCACACTCATCCTGTGCAACACTGGGAATGGCAGAAACACTCTTGGTGTTGGCGTTCTCAGGGCTTATGCACAGGATGATGTACCCACACACAAAAGTAGCTGTCAGAATGAGGGCCACATTGCATACACTTTTCCTGCCTTTCATCTGAAGATTCTTAAATTATGATTCTGCAAACACAATCCATTTTGGATCTCCAGATGAAATGGAATACAGCTCATGTGACTGCTGCAGTGCAAGAGTAGGGTATGGGCCACACCTGTGCTTTACACACAGAGGATCTATTGGCCGACCCTCATACCTCCTCTGTTTAAAGCAGAAGTGGTCAGATTCAAGGTTCTTTGGTTTCCTGTTTCAAAACTAACTTCCTGCATGAATCAAACATCTTTTTTGTCAGCAGGGAGGGCTGTTAATGTTCCCCTTCCAGCTGGAAGCATAAATGTTTATCATTGGTCAAAATTTAAGGAGTTATTTGAAGAGTGAACAATCCTTCTGAGGAAATTCCAATGACTTTGGCAGCAAAGTTTTTAATCTACTGGTATTATGCATTAACACTCATATTACACCATTGCTCTGGAATCCACACATGGTTTTGAAAGAGATAAACCACCTTTCCAAGGACCCGTTCATTCTTATATGACAGAAATCTTTATTGCAGTTTTAATAATAAACAGGAGTACCACATTAATCACAAAGAGACATGTTTCAGTTATTAAAATAAGTACATTTCCTCTGTTGTGAGGATATAATCAACCAGACTACACAATCAAAGTGTTCAGAGTGCTGTGCAGAAAATACTAATCCTTTTGATTATCTGGAACAATAGTCTCCAATTGTTTGATCCTCGAGGGTTGGCTTTGATCTTTATGACTGTAAAGAGGCCTGGAACCTCTGTTAAAACTAATCAGAAGTGCTTTCAAGTTAGAAATAGAGGACAATGTTTGGTTCACAGTCTGCCCAGGTTTGTTTCCCTTCAAGACATCAAAAAGGTTTGAAAATGATCACTGCAGACAATGTCCCAGAGCCAAAAATGCCAGAGACACTTTGACACTTTAGTTGATGTCTTGGGGAATGATACCAAAATGGTCTCCTTGCAGTTTTTCCCCATCTATAAACTGATATATGTCACACCTTTTTCTGTTATTTTTAATCTATTTTCCTCAGCCAGGATCTGCATATGAATGCTTTTAAAGTATATGGTTTGTTGAAGCTTACATTAAAAGTGCTAAGTTCAATAGCAGGGCTAGCAGATGTGTATTAGTTCTTTGACAAGCATCCTGAGGCAAACATATGATGACTCAAGATATCATCAAATTTAGAACAGTAAAGTTGAAGCCATTTAGGTCCACAGACTGATATGTGTTCACGCAAACGATCACCAACTATCCTGCTGAGCAATATGGCTTCATGTTATATCCAGTTGGCCCATTTGGCTTGAGATTATTTCTACTAATGTGAAGCATATACTTGTAGAAATTTTTCTTTCATCTTTTTTTTAAAGAAAGCTTTCAGATGAGTGATTTTCTATCTTGTTGCTGAATATCTATCCCAAACCTCCCTGGGCTTGGGTCATGTTATTTCATATCACATCACAAGTAGGCTGATGCATCAAAGTGGGTCACTGACTTCAGGAGCCCTCAGGAAGAATCATCAATCTGACAGCAGAATGCAAGACCCTTAAGTGGGTCTGCACTTGCTTCCATCCGTATGGAGAGGTCAGTCTGTTTGTTTTCAAAAGTGCTGCCCTCAAAGAATAGCTGAGCAGTTCTTTCCAATCTTCTGAAGTTGGTGCGACACACAAAAGGCAAATGCAGCCTCATGTATATAACATTCAATTACTTTACTATTTTTGAATATGTTTACCACTTCATGAGATTTTCCCTTCTTTCTAACCCCTCACAGTAATTTACTCGATAATCCAATGTAACAAGACTGCATAGCTACAGAATATTACTCCAAATTCACATCTGATCATCAGCACATAGCTATTTTTTGTTAATGAGCTTTATTGCTCTGGCTGCTGGGGGAGATTAATTATTCTTAGTCACTCACTATACCTCACCAGGCCACTGAACCTGATGATACAAATCTGAAGGGGTCCAAATTAAGGAAAATTCATGGAAGTATCTGAAATAGAAAAGTGTGTTTAAATATGACATGAATTTACTATTTGTCAGTATTGCTTTACCAGCATTCTTCATTTACTGGCTCTCAATCTTGGGTTTCTCAGTAGTGGCTGTTTAAGTAACAGAGTCCCAGAGCTATTGGAAATCTGATTACTGACCAAGGATGGATTTATGACATAATGCATTTGGTCCTAAAGTCTGTATTTAATTTAAGGAACTAAATATGTGATGCTCAACTACAGTTTTGCTGTTAATTCCAATTGATTATTTTACTTGGTTTGGTACCATAGAACCCTAGTTATTCACTGCAAACTCTGATGATTGTATTTGTGCCACACCTAAACTAACCCTATTGTCCCACAAGAGTCTCAAAGCCCTGCTGTCTCCTAAATTAAAGGATATCCAATTTTCATAGAAAGGAAATGCTGAAATGTTTCAAAACCTTTGTGCCCCATCAACAATGTGATTAAATTTCTCCCATCTTTTCTTCTCTCTTAATTTTAAACTGATGACTGTCATATATGTACATTCCCACAAAAGGCAATGAGCTCATTTTTTTTCCAGAAAGTTGTTTCTAACTGTCCTGATGTACAGTCTTGACCTGAAACATCAGCAATTCCTTTCCCCCCACAAATACTGCTTGACCTGCTGAGTTCCTCCAGCAGTTTGCTTTTTGCTCCAGATGCCAGCATCTGCAGTCTCTTGTGCCTCTTTTTCTAGCATTGTTGGATAGTACACTGGCAGAATTCCTCCACTCTTCAAATACAGCCAATGGTTCCTTGGCAAGCAGAAATGGCTTCAATTTAATGTCTCTTCAATAAACTATCTCATCTGTTCACAGGCCATCAGCACATCACAAAGGACATTACAGCCAATAAAATATTTTTTCAATTGCATTTATTGCTGTAATGTAGCAATTTGGATGCAGGATCCTGTAAAATGCAACATGTTTTTGGGTGAAGGATATATGTTGGCCAGGGCACCAGTGAGGGCTTCCATAATCTACTTCAAAGTAGCGCCATGGGATCTGGAAGACTCAACATACCTTTTTCACATTTCACTCAGTGTAATCAAAACGACACATTCTTTGTAACCCATCCAATCCAAAGTAGGGTTTGGAGACATGCCAAATATTAGAGAAGAAAGCAGAAACTCATCACTTGTGGCTGGTGGAATGACTCTGAGGAACCCTGAGCTAGAAAATTGACCTCTGCTACTGAAACCACTACTGAAATTAAGATCCAGTTAAATTAATGGAACAAATTATGAACCTTAATTTCAGAACTGAAGTTAAACACACTCAGAATACTACTTCACACACCAGAAGATGAATTTCCCTGGCATTTAAATTTTCTTCATGTGAAATAAATCCTAAATTTGCTCACAGTCTAAACCCTTCTAAAGCAAACTTTACAATGTCATATTGACCAGATTTTACAATGTCACAGGAAACAGGAAGGGGGAGATTAAATGGAGACTAATTTCAAAATTTTGTAGAGGCTTGATAAAATCCATGTGGAGAGATGCTTTCCATAGATAGGAGGGTTCCTAACAAGAGGAAATAAATAAAGTAATTGGCACATATGCCAGGAGGAAGATAATCTTCTTTTTGCCTCGGGAGTTGTTATAATCTGGAAAGCACTGTTTCAATGATGGTTCAAGTGGATTCAGTTATAACTTCCAAAAGGAAATTGGTTAAATATTGGTTGAAAATTCGTGGGACAATGGGGAAAGAATAAGGTCTTATGACTAATTTGATAGCTTACTCAAAGAGGCTGTGCATGTACAGATGGTTTAGTGGCCTCCTTCTGTGCTATATGATTCCAAGAGCAGTTTCATGGGTTGTTCTCTTTCATGGAGGTGATAAGACTCCAGCTGTAAACTGTTTCCAATCTGCCTGAAGTGGGAGGATTTTTATTTTCCTTTGTGAGCTATACATATCCAGTCGTCTCCTATACAAATGATAAAATTGTTGCCAAGCCTGCTGTTATGTGATTAATCCCTTTCTCTATACTCATTTATTGCAGCCCGTGCATAAATAAAAATGAAGCATTTGCATGCAAGTACAATTAGGAGAGGCAGATATCTACTATATTAACATTTTCTTTATGCTTGTACTTCAGTGATTTATGAGATTATTATTCTGTAAGAACAACGTCCTACTTTCTGAAAATAGACCAGAATATAGCACCTATTATTTGGTTCTTATAGTTTCCTGGCAAACTTTATGTTCATTAACAATATTTCATGAAGCACACTATGTTTGAGCTGTTTTGGCAGATTATTACACTCTAATATTGTAGAATGTTATTTCTAATCACCAGTTAAAATGAAAATAAATGTGTAAAATGTAAAGAAAAGCAAACAATACAGTAATTCCACTTCCAAATCTCCCATCCAAACAGATGGCAAACTAGATTGCACAGGGAACACAGGTGTTTTTACAGAGTCAAAATGAATGTTAGGACAGAAGAAGATCCCCAAGAGTCAGGGCTCAACCAACCTCCTCCAGTAATCTCTTGTACGATGAACCGTTTGAATGCTAATCACCATAACATCCAGTCATGCATCCCTGTGAACTATAATTAATACTGGTTGGCTGAATCGATCATGTTGGGTCCCTGATCCTTCCAGCTGCTACTGCTTACAAATTTCCCATTCACTTTCATAATGCACTGTGTCACAATCTATTTCTTTCTTGTTTTTTACAACTTCATAATTCATATTTCCAATGGCAAAAGTGGTTTGTTACTTACTTTCCATTTTATCCTTTATTTTGCAATTTTCTTGCATTGCCACATTGCAAATTTCCTAAATATCTATACAGATTGCAGCTGAAGTGGAAGAACAGAGGGTCAAAGAAGATCTCCAAATAGTGAAGTGCTTTTTCAAGAATTGCCACTTGATGGCTAATGTAGATGAGACTGTAAACTTCATACTTCACCTCAACAAGGCCACTGGATTCCTCAGTATGAGGTTCTATAGTGATCCCCTTGTACTTAGAGGTCACATGAAATCAGCTGTGACAATCAATGCTGGAGGAACTCAGTTGGTCAGGCAGCATCTGTGGAGGGAAACTGACAGTTGACTCTTTGGGTCAAAACCCGTAGTCTGGACTGTCCCAGTCCAGATGAAGGGTCTTGATCTGAAACGTTGACTGTCTATTTCCCTCCACAGATGTTGCCTGACCCACTGAGTTCTCTCAGCAAGTTGTTTGTTGCTCCAGATTCCAGCATCTACAGTCTCTTGTGTCAATGTTAAATCAGCTACTGCTATTACCTTGAAAATACCAACAACAAGCTGGTCCTAGGTGAACATCATGCAGAGCAACATGGAAAACTGAGCTCACATTCTCTGAATAGCGGTACATATTGGAGTAGAGGAACCGGAGGGGAGATCTGATTGAAGTATACAAAATTATGAGAGGCCCAGATAGGGTAGATAGAAAGAAACTTTCCCTCTAGAGCAGAGGTGTGTAAAACCTGAGGGCATGGGTTTAAGGTAAGGGTTAGGACATTTATAGGAATTCTGAAGAAGAATTTTTTTTACCCGAGGGTGGTTGTATCTGGAATGCACTGTATACGGGGTAGGGAGGCAGGGCATTTAAAAATTACCTAGACAAGTATCTATATCATGAAGGTAAAGAAGCCTACTGGCCAAATGCCAGAAAATGGGATTAGGATAGATGGGGTACTTGATGGTCAGCATGGACATGTAGGGCCAAAGGGACTGTTTCAGTGCCATATGACTCTATAACAAGTGCTGTCCCTACCAACAGTGGAATACTGCTCACCAGCCAGGCATAAAAGCCCACACACAAATTTCATTGGCAGACAGATCAATCCAGTGATAATAATCAATGCTGCAGTTAAACCCACAACATCATTGTGAGCCATTAAGCAAGCTGAAGTCCCTCAGATCTTTCAGTTCTCTGTTGGACTGTGACATGAAGTGCTGAATAAGTTAATGGACTTCAGGAGCTGTGACTGGGCATAAATGATTTTTGCAATGGCCCCAAAAAGACTGGTTATGGAAGTTTCTACAAAGTAACAAATCAGAAATTGGAATGTGACTCAGTAATTACAGAAGCAGCACCCTTAAAACAATAGGACCTTACAACTGATATCGTTCTCTTTAACATTCCACTGTTGAGTGTCAGGTGAGCTGCTGTGAGATCCTTGTCAAAATCTGACAACCATTTCACCAGGACATCAAATGTGAGTTGCTGGGCCTGTCAAAATCCCTCAAATCTCTCAGTTTGATGTGGATGCATGACTTTTGGGCTGAAAGTGTTGGCAGTTGATGGTGTGAATGTCAAATGACCTGCAATATCCCAACCAGCACTAAGTTGGAAACACTACTCTGGAATTATCTGGCTTCAAACGGATACAGAAGTCTTTGGATTGTGCTTAACTGCATTTAAACAAACCAAGGGAGCATCTATCTCCTTCAGAAATGGAAAATGAAAGGATCTCTCTACTGTTAGTGTAGTGAAGAACAATATGTTCATCATAAAATCAATCACCATTCACTAGACACATGCACACTATTCATCAAGCAACTTCAGATGCCTTGAATGATTACCTAACTAGACATATAATTACAACTTTTCACTGAACATTTTATTCAAATTGCCTTATGAATAAATAAATAAATACAAATCTGTCCAATTAATACTTGCTTGGGTTCAATAGGTTTTGTATTATTTTCTTACAAGCCATCATTTAATTGCTTAATTAGTTTATTAGATTCTCAGATTTGATCAGTAATCTCACAGTAATAGATTATTAGAGAAATATGATTGTAATATGATAGAATTTTGTATGTAGCCCAAAAGAGGTACAGATCAGACAGAAATGAGTCTTGAGCTTAAACAGAGCCAATTTTACAGGACTGAGGAATGCATTGACTAAGGTAGATTGAGAAATTAGATTAACAATTTTGGCAGCAAATAATGACAAACATAAAAGAAATATTTCAAAATTCTTAATGAATATACATTCCATTGCAAAGTTTAAAAAATCCATGAAAAAACTGATTAATTTGCAGATAACAATAGTGGTTAAGGCATTAGTTTAAAAGTAGTTTATACTGTTGCCAAGAAGTGAAAGTAATCCTGAGGATTGGTAAAGTTTTAAGAAGCCGTGATGAACGGGCAAAAAAGTGATCAATGCAGATGACAATGAGAGTAAATTAGCAAAAAAAAAATCAGAAAAAAATGTAGAGGTTTCTACTATTATGTATACAATATATAACAAGTCCCTTAGAGACAATGAAAAAACACATTTTAATAGGGAACAGATGTGCTGTTACTGTTTGTGGGATCTTATTGGGTGCAAGTTGGCTACTTCATTTCCAAAAAGTACATTTCCAAAGTAAATCACTTTGGGACAGATCAGGTCTAAACTGGATCCTATACCTTATTAGAAATGCTGCAGGTTTCTGTGATCCTATTGACTCCTATGGGGACTGTAGACTTGTTGGGTGGCAATTTGGATTCCTTTTTAAAAAATTTTTTGTGATTTGTTGTCTTCAATTATTTAAATTTGCTTTAAATATTTCAGTTGTTTATATTTTTCTAACATATATATTTTAATATGTTCTTATTTTGTTTTTCATTTTAATAGTTTTCAAATGAAATATTGAGGCCTGATAGCCTTGGATGGGTTGGGAGAATGGGCAAAGAAGTGGCAGCTGGAATACAGTGTAGGGAAGTTATGATCATCCACTTTGGTAGAAGGACTAAAGGCACAGACTGTTTTCTAAATGGGGAGAAAATTCAGAAATCAGTGGTGCAAAGGGACTTGGGAGTCCTAGTGCAGGATTCCCTATAGGTTAACTTGCAGGTTGAGTTGGTAGTAAGGAAGGCAAATGCAATGTTAACATTTATTTGGAGAGGACTAGAATATAAAAGCAAGAATGTAATGCTGAGGCTTTATAAGGCATTAGTTAGACCACATTTGGATTATTGAGGCAGTCTTGGGCCCCATATCTAAGAAAGGATGTGGTGGCATTGGAGAGGGTTCAGAGGAGGTTTACGAAAATGATTCCGGGATGAAAGGGTTAACATATGAGGAGTGTTTGATGGCTCTGGGCCTGTACTCACTGGAGTTTAGAAGGATGAGGGGGGATCTCATTGAAACCTACTGAATATTGAAAGGCCTAGACAGAGTGGATGTGGAGAGGATGTTTCCAGTAGTGGGAGAGTCTAGGACCAGAGGGCACAACCTTAGAACAGAGATAAGGAGGAATTTCTTTAGCCAGAGGGTGGTGAATCTATGGAATTCATTGTCATAGACAGCTGTGGAGGCCAAGTCATTGGGTATATGGTGTGTTGGCTTTCATTAGTCAGGGTATTGAGTTCAAGAGCTACGAGGTAATGTTGCAGATCTATAGAACTCTGGTTAGACCACACTTGGAGTATTGTGTTCAGTTCTGGTCACCTCATTATAGGAAGGATGCAGAAGCTGTAGGGAGGGTGCAGAGGAGATTTACCAGGATGCTGCCTGGATGGGAGAGTATGTCTTATGAGGATTGGTTGAGTGAGCTGGGGCTTTTCTCTTTGGGGAGAAGGAGGATGAGAGGTGACTTGATAGAGGTGTACAAGATGATAAGAGGCATAGATCCGGTGGACAGTCAGAGACTTTTTCCCATGGTGAAAATGGCTAACACGAGGGGACGTAATTTTAAGGTGATTGGAGGAAGATATAAGGGGGATGTCAGGGGTAAGTTTTTTACACAAGAGTTGTGGGTGTGTGGAATGCACTTCTTGAAGAGGTTGTGGGGGCAGATACATAAGGGACGTTTAAGAGACTCTTAGATAGACATGTGAATGACAGAGAAATGGGGGGCCTATGTGGGAGGGAAGGGTTAGATAGATCTGAGAGCAGAATAAAATGTTGGTACAACATTGTGGGCTGAAGGGCCTGTACTGTGCTGTAATGTTTTATGTTCTATATTTAAAACACAGGTTGATAGGTTCTTGATTAATAAGGGTGTCAAAGGTTGCAGGGAGAAGGCAAGAGAATGGGGTTGAGAGGGAAAAATAAATCAGTCATGATCGAATAGCGGAGCAGACTCAATGGGATGAATGGCTTAATTCTGCTCCTATGTCTGATGGTCTTAATAACCAGCAAAGCTGTGGGCAGGACACTTCCAGCTGTCAAAGCTGTTAGGGAAGTCGCAGGGACAGGGATTAACCATGATGCTTTGTCCTTGAGTCCAGGATGCTTCTGGCAGCAAGATAAGCCCTTCAGCTTTGGTTTGGAAGAGGGATGACAGTGGGCAGTGCACCTGTGTCCACATGATTCAGATTACTGCCAGGCTCTTTACTGTGCTGGCACCTTCACCCTTCTCTTCTGCCCCTCCCCAGAGTTTCGCCACACATTCAATTCAAGCTCAGCTTAACTGCCCAAAACCTAACCTACAATGAATTCTACTCAACTGTCACTCTCGACTAGCCTCCTGTGCCCACATTTAAAATATTTCTTGGCACTTTTAAAACTCCTAAACACTACCTCTAACCTTGTATCTCTGTTTTCCTCTATGATCCTCTAATTTTGACCTCTTCTGCGTTCTCCCTGTCTTCAGTCACTCACTAAAAGGTTCAAACTTCAAACAGTGTGAATCCTTCAAACATTTCTATCTAAATGTAAGTTATTGTTGTTAATGGCTGCTGTAGCTCGATTAGGTACTATTGGTTATGATTAATTATACTGCAGTTTTTTTGAGTTACCAACATCTGGTAGTATGGGGGAGTATGAGCCTTCCTAATTTAAAATTGGGAGCCAAAACCGGATAACTGCAATGTGTTGAAGATAAAACGACCTTTCTGCTGAGTTTGACGACTGGCCAGATGAGGGATCCAAATTATACATGCTGCCATGCATAACCTTCTTAGTTCATGTTAGAAGAACTTTGTGTGCATATTTGTGATTATTAATTCACTCTTTCTTCTCCATTTGAACTGGTATTATTTATTAAATACTTCCTGATGGGTAATAAAGTTTATATGAAGTTACGATTAGACTTTGTAGGATTCATAATGGATTAATAATCTATGTTTATGTCTTTGCATTATTCTTTAGAAATGTTTATGATAATCTCACAAATGTCGAATATTAGTTCTGAGTTTTTGAAGGGACGAAAATGAGCTCCGTAAATTTCTGACCACTTAACTCAACTTGCTGTGATTGCCTGCAGGGGCCTATTAAAGATAAACAATTTCCTAGAATCCCTTACAAAATCTTTAAGCACCCATTAAAATGGTTGATAAAATAAGTACGGCTTAAAAACATTACTATTTATCAATAGACGCATCAAGGTCAGCCAAAATAGCAAATGATGTTTAAGGTATCTTAACATTTGTGCATAAGTATGATATGCTTTTTGTTCACATTGATGATAATTCTTTGCTTTGTGAACATCAGATAAATTTTTTGAGAATTTTAACAAAATTTCAGCTCAACTCTGGAGGGGAATACTCCATATTAAATCCGTATTAAAGAGTCAATCACTGTATCCACACATTCTGAGAATGGGGAAAAATATATTAAAAAAGCCTAATTTTTTTCTGTCTTAGATGAGCCAAAAGGTGAACCGATTGTGTATGTTGTTGACAGTGGTCCCTTCAACTAACAGTTTAGTTTTCTAGCAAATACCCTTGAACTTGCTTTATTGCCTGATTTCTAATGGCTTTGCAATTAGTAATTCAAGATTAGTGCAAATGTTTCAGTATAAACCTGGTTAGAGGTTCAGGATGATGAACTAAAATGAAGGATCAGGGAGGTGGACTGTGGAGGAGATAAGACAAGAGGGGTGGGGGTGTAGTTGAGGAAATGAGGAAGGGACTTGGTGAAAGGAAAATGAGAGGAGGAAGGAGAAAAATGGTGAGAAGACAAGAGAATTCAGTAGACAGAGGATTCATATTAAAATTGTACTCAGTTGAAGAGTGGTGAGGTGAGGGGGGAGGGGGAAGCTGTGGGGGGATTTGCACAAGAAGTGGGGGGATGCATGATGCATCTGTTCAATTACCGATTTCTTGCTTTCTAAATTTAATAAACCTTCAGTGACGTAGTTTTGTTTGATGCATGCAAATCATATGTCTTCATTGAAGGAGTAGGACTGTGGTGTGATTTGTTCAACATCATTGCTATCAATTGGAAACATAACTACATTTATAATACCTTTGGAATCTTGAAACCACTCACCATTCTTAATGAGCCAGAATCTGAGGAAAAATAATAGCTTGGTTAAATGATTCACAGCATTATTAATGTGAAAATTAGCCAAATTCTTTTGGGCAGGGAGAGATTCCCCAGGAATCACGGACCATCACATGTTGCTGGCTGGTTTTACCACTCCACTTGCAGTTTCAGGAAATTTGCATCCTGTCCCGATCTCTCGATATGTTTCATGATATTGTTGCCCCTGCACATTAATTGTGCATTAAACTCAGGATAGAAACTTAAAATGAGTAATTAATAGCATAGTTTCAACAATGATTATTATAGAGAACTGCCAATCAATCCTTCTGGCCCAGAACGTAAATAGTATTCAGATTGTGAATTGTCACAGGAGATTTTGAAAATGTCTTTTTTTTTGTCTCTTCATTCAATTTTTATTACCTTCCCTTTTTTTCCTGCATTGATCTGACATTGTGTTTGCTCATTGCAATTCACCCTCTTACCTCCATTTATTTTTCAGTCCTTGATCCCATTTGGTTACCAATGTTCTGGATATGCTTTCCCCCTTGGTGGCCTCTTACCAGCTAACATATCTGGCAACTTACAGGGCAAAATGTCTTTAAGCTGAGCGTGCAAAGATAAAGTTACAAGATGCCCAACTTCTGCAAATATTATCCTATGTTAAATCAAGTCATTCTGAGATCATTCCAAACATAGAGTGTTTTAAATGCAGCAGTGACTCAGGTCCTTTGTACCCTGTGCTTGGCCTGTATGAAGTAAGTGGAGTTGCTTTTCCTCATGGCGATTCTTTGGAATCAGAGGACATTGGCTCAGAAAATGTTGATCTGCCCTTTGATTGGTTGTTTTTAGACCAGCTGGGTATCTGAAAACTCTCCTCAACCAGGTTAGTGCAAGTGTTTGCATCACTTTGGCAACCAGCTAACCAATAGAAGAGACTGTTCTGGTTTGCATGGTACCAAGTAACAGACCAAGGCAGGCCTGGCTTGATGAAAAGTGAAGAAACAATGGAAATAATTGAACTGCTGCCAGAGATTAAAATGTTTTCGTATAAATAAGTTCTCCAGAAATGGCCACAGTTTGTTAAAAGATAAACATAATTGTTATTGCTTGCTATGCATTTTTTTAGATTCCTCATTCTAATAATCCCTCACATAAAGTAATTTCGCCTAACACCTTCCTTCATACTTCTGATGATGTTAAGTTTTTACTCGATAATTACTGACCCAAGGCTAGTAATTCCCTCATTTGTCCAATGAAACCTAATCATTTACAAACACATAAAAAGGTTTTCTCTTAACTTTTCCACTTCTCTAGTCTAAGGTCTCTAAATATAAAATAACTTTTTCTATACCTGTGTCCTACTCACGAGCAGAACACCAACACCACTGGAAACTATAATTGATCCTGTGATATGTAGTTTAAGTCTAAAATAAAGCAACTTAGCTTCTTCATTTCACTTTTCATCACTCCTTTCTAACTGTTTTTTCTAATTTTAGGAAAGATCCTTGGCTTGTTCTAATCTTGTCTACTCGAATACTTTGTATTAGTATCAAGACTGTACTTCCGAGGGTCGCATCTCCTGGGAATGGACACACTTATGACAGCATTCATATTTGATTGGCCTATAAACACATTCTCTCTTAGTTTTAAGGTGAGGAGCAGCTGGTTGTGTAAGAAGCTTATATAGATAACAATGCAGAAAAATACTCATTTAATTAATCTTTAAATCATTTTTTTCCTTATCTGCCTCTACCCATTACCCACCCAGCCCTCCTTCAAAATTGTTCCCCTCCCCCTCCCACATCATCCCCCATCTCACCTATTACCTGGCAGCCCCTGCCTGATTTCTTCTTTCTTTATGAGTACAAGTAGGTCTACAAGCAAGCAGAAAACTTGTTGACGATGTCAATAGCAAAGACTTTAAATATGTTTTTCACAGTGGCCCTTTAACAAAAATTTAATTCTGCTACCCAATGAAAAGAGGAAATAATGGAAACCCAATTCTATATTCTGCAGTACATCTGCAGTCAATTGCATAGAAATCCATCTGTAACTAGCAGCTAGGAATCAAAGGCATGTTTAATCATTTTGGGAATAGTTGAGATCAGTCAATGTGGAATTTGATGGTGACTGAGAGGAAGCCCAAATAGGATAGAAAGGAATTTTCCAGTAAACATAGCTGTTCATTTCCTGGAAACAAATTTCAGCCAGTAAAATTAGTTCATACAAATAGATGCCAAGGCAGTAATTTTATGTTTAGCGAATGATTTATATACATTGTGCTGACAGATACCAGTCATTCTCCCCTGATACTGCCACAGTGGCTCAGAATCCAGTGAGGTCTCCAGATGAAACAAGGTCAGAGGAAGGTGAGAGATAGAATCAAGGAGAAGAACTAGCATCCAGTCTCCACTTCTCAAGTATATATTGAATATATTAAATTAACCCTTCTCCTACTCAGCCAGAAGAAGGCTGAGGGGTGGACTTTGAAACTTTTACGAAAAGGTATCGTCCCCAGTAGTTGGTGTACTTATTGTAACAGGTTCTACATCAGACAGTGTTCTACCAAAGGGAGATGGGCACTTCATTCATGTATTTAAATTGGACTCCCTGCTGCAGTTGTGTCCAAAAGAAAATTATGCAGTTGTCATGTTGTGTTCCCAAATTTCGGGAAGCTAATTCACCAAGGTGAGCTTTCAGTACACCTTATGGGTGGAAGAACAGAAATGGTAGCCCAAGGCAACTCAAGAAAGGCTTCAACCTCCATTCTGTCTTTTGTGGCCTGTCTCTCCACTCTTCTCACACCACTGTGATAAACAACTCAACCTCCAGACCAGATCCCTCACTCTCACCCACAATAACCTCTGTCTGTATTACCAGGCCTGCTTTCTCCCTACATCATTAACCCATTCCCTCACAGTGATCACTCGACCTCTTTTGTCTTGGTTTCTTACTCCTTTATTCTTATGTTATGCTCTCTCACCCAAGCCTCAATATTTATGACCCCTCCCTTTCTCCCTCTCACCTTCTTGATAGTATCTTTGCCCCGAAAACTCTATATCTTCCTTCCTAACTCCAGTTACAGTCTCTCTCCCCACCAGACTTGATCACTCAAACTCTCCTTCCTATGGTGGCCTCTCTTCCACTAGCTTCAGTATCTTGGTCTGAACTCCTGAGAAACCGTATCTCCCACACCCCAACCTCTTCTCTGATATCCCGATGCCATGGCTCCTCCTTCCCTCCTACAATGGCCTCTTTTGATTCTTTTCAGCTGTTGGTCAGGAAACAGAAGAAACAGATTATAATAAGGTCCTGTCATTAAATTTGGCAGGATCCCCATTCCACTCCCCTCCACCACCCCCCACCCCCCAAGCATTGCCAGATTAAACTTATATTACTGCACTCCCTACCTCTCTATAAAGATCAGGATCACTGTATCCTAACTTTATATTTCAACTATAAATTCCTAATTACTCATTTATTGTGGAGCTGCTTATGTGAAGCTGTCATGCTGATATTATACTGTCCTTCCTGCGGTGGTTCTGCAGCAATTCTAGTTCGGGGGGAGGATGTAATTACAGCATGAGAAGTTCACACTGGAATTTCCATTATAAATTTACGGAAAGGTGACAGGAAGCACATGCAGATATAAGACATTTCTAATGTAATAAAGTTATCAACACTGTGTAGAATACGTTACACTTTACAGTAATATTTCTCAGTGCTTTTGGTCCCTTATCATTATCTGCCTCTCCAAGGAGGGTAGTCTTTCAGATGTTTGGTTCTATCACCTAACATTGACGTTGTCGCTTCCCTCTTACAAAACATCTTGTTTACTCCTTTTCACAATGCCATCTCTCCCTCTTAATCCCTGCCCAAGCCCCTGTTTCAATTCCTCCATCCCAATTGTCAACGGCCCTCGTTTTTGTCCTGGTCGCTAAATCCTGCCACTGGAAGTTCCATCCAAAGTTTCCCTCATAGTCTTTTCTCTCTGTTCTTTTTTCCTCCCATTGCTTTCATAGGCTCCTACTTGGTAACATTCTCAAAATAAGGAGAAGACCGTTTAAGATTGCAATGGGGAGAAATTTCTTTCTGCAAAAGGTGGAGAATTTTCAGAATTCTCCAGCCAAGAAAATTCTCATTGAGTTAATTCAACACAAAGATTGATAGATTTTTAGATATTAAGGGAATCAAGTAATTTGGGAATCATATATAAAAATTGCACTCAGGTACATCTTGATGAGTGGCAGAACAGACTCAAAGAGCTAAATGGCCTACTTCTGCTCCTATTTCTTATGTTCTATGTTCTTATAGTATGTGTGGTAAAAAAATCATTGTGTCACCATGTACACAGTTATAAAATGAAGAAGGACTGTAATTTTTTAATCGATTATGTTTTTTTCATGTCCTTTGTTTTGTTTTCCTACATGGAGATCTCACAGCACACAGGAGCAGTGAGCTCCTGCTTGTGTACTCACTTAAAAGCCTAGTTGTCTAGTTAGATTATTTACCATTCAATTGAGCCAAAAGTGATATTATACTGTGATGAAGCCAAAAGCAATATTGAGATTTATTTTATAGGGCAATGGAGGGGAATATGATACCTTCAAATAGCCCCTTAACGTGCAGTCAGTACACAGACTTAAACTTAAAATGAAAAGCCAGATTTTATTTTAAGAAAGATCAGCTTGAAATCAAAAAGACTATGCATGTTTTGCTCTGCTGTGTGAAGCTCTTGTCTCCAATATGACATTTCTTTCTGCCATTGGGGAAAAATTAATTAAAATTTGTTTTCAGGTAAGGAATCTTGTCAAAGATCTTTGACTAAAAATAATTTGACTATTTTGATAAGTAAACAGTTGTACCGTAAAGAAATATCATTTCCTATGGAGTGTGCACTTCAGTAATTTACTTTGCATGCAAAATATTGTTACCATGTCAGTATAAGTTATCAGCTAAAGGAAAGAAGTAGTAAATTCATGGCCAGCATTGATTCTCCTGCATTGAAATGCTTTGGAATAAGTGATTGTCTTTTGATAGTAGGAAACAATCAAAACAACTGTATATAAGGCAGCAGAGGAACTGCAGTGAAATAGTAGATGTTCTGCACTATCTGGATGAGGGGACCAAGCATAATCTACTCAAATTTGCTGAGCTAGGTGGCAGTGCAGATTCTGAGGAGGATACAGGGAGGCTTCAGGGGTATATAGACAAGCTCAGTGAATGAGCGAGGACACTGCACATGCAACAGAATGTGGTGAAATATGAGATCATCTACTTAAGTGGAAAAATTGGGAAAATGGAGTACTTTTTAAAGGGCAGAATTGATAGGTGCTGGTGTTCAGAGAGACTGGGTGTTATTGTACACATATTGCTAAAAAAATTAATATTTAGGTAAAGCAATCAATTAGCAAAGCAAATGGTCTTTATCTCAAGAGGACTTGTGGAGTATGAGAAAACTGGAATGCAAGAGCAAAGACATCTTCTTGGAGAAATTATACCTGGAATATAATGCACAGCTCTGACTTCCCAACCTAGCTGTGCAGCAAAGGTTTGCCAGATTGATTCCTGGGCTGGGGGAAGAGGTGGGAGGAAATCATCCTTTGATGAAAAGTTAAGCAGAATGGTCCTATAATCTCCAGAATTTAGAAGAACAATCTCATTGAAGCATACAATAATTTTGAGCGAGCTCGACAACTTAGATGCCAATGATCCACTCCTGCTACTATTTCTCATGCTTTTTTATGTTCCATAGGCCAACTTCACTTTTCATTTGCGTTGGAGAGATCTCAGGTTCCACTTCAGCCAAAACAGAATACTAATTTTGGCAAAAAGACTTGAGGAATCAGTAAAATGTTCCATTCCCTGTAATGAAGGAAAATTTAAGAAATTGTCGGCTAAATTCCCAGCACCTTTCTTGTATCACGTTCCCACAGTTTGCATCTCCCTTTACTCCAAAAGGTGGCAACTTTGCAATGCCATCAATGTCACCCCAAGTACTAAACTCAAGGACCCATTCTTCCTTATGCCAACCTGGATTTAGATCTTAGACTGTACCTCACCCGACTTGTGCTTATGACAGTAAACTTGACTTGACTTGTTCAGACTTGTGTACTTCCAAGTAAGGTGGAAAGTCAATCAATAGTGATTATGAACTGGAACTCTGGTTTCATGTTGACTTTTTCTCCCTTCTACAGTAAAGACAAAGAACTAATCCAACATGGGTGGAAATGCAGACACAATTCATCTTATTATTAGGGATGGCAAAGGAGGTGCTGCATCCATATTCTACAAGGAAAAGATACATTCAAAATAAAACAAAGCAATCCATACAAACTATCCTAGTAGTGCCAGTACTTTGGAATTGGTTTATTATTGTCACTTGGACTGAGGTACAGTGAAAAACTTATCTTGCACACTGTTCATACAGATCAATTCCTTACACAGTGCATTGAGGTAGTACAAGGTACAAGTAATACAATACTTTTGCAATTCAATCAACTTAAAAAAAATTGTGCATGTGAAACTCTTCCCATTTCTGTATCCCAGCATGCTTTTACTTTATACTTAGCAATAAGGCAACCCATCATTCACCATGAGATACACCACAGTGAGAATGTTAGCAGTGTCAAAAGATGTTTTATGATGATATCTCCTTTGCCAGACAAGTAGTGTCCTCTATGTATCTAGATCATCCTTTCCTCTACCTGTAGGATGACACAGATCAGAATGTGATGGAGGAAGTGCAAGGAAACAGGTTTATTTTTTGTGATCTATCAAATGAGAGTTGGAATATAATAGGAAGGAAGTCTTTTTGTACCTGCTTCCTGGAATACCATGTGTATTTTTGGTCTCTAAATCTCAGGAAGGATATACTTGCTTTTGAGGTGCTGCTGCATAAGTAAAATTTCTGGAAGAATGAAGGGTTAGTTTTATGAGGAGAGAATGAATAAACAGGACTTTAGAAGAATGAATGGTAATCTCATTGACATACACATGATTCTGAGAGGAATCAACAAGGTGTGCTAAGACGTTGCATGCTCTGGCTGGAGAGTCAAAAACTAGGGCAACTGTTCTCTGAATAAGTGATCAGTTATTTTGGACTCAGTGGGGGGAAGACATTTCTTTGCTCAAATGGTTATGTTTCATTGGACTTCTTACCTTCAGATGTGTCTGGATTCCCAGTTATTCAGTATGTTTAAGGCTGAGATTGATAGATTTTTGGGCACCAAGAGAATGAGGAAACACGGTCATTGGGAAGGAAACACATGCATGAGGCAGGAGATCATATCTTATTCTTATTGAATGGTGGAGCAGGAGTAACAAGCATCATAGAGCACTTCTGCTTCTACTTCTGATGGCCTTAAAAGGATTCCTTACTTTCCTTAAAATGCAAAGTATATTTTACAACTACCAGAGAATCGTGATATCTGAAGCAATTTATTATCTCTTGCATTGTGATTGATCTGTGCATTAGTATTATTATTATTGTAATTCTTTTAGGCAGAGATTTGCTAAAGAATTCCAAAACAATATCTTTATTTTACAGATTCTATTTGCATAATGTTTTAATGTAGTGGCTTAACATCAATGCATTTTTTTAAGATGTAATTACCAGGATGCTGATTAATATATATTGGAACTGGTTTATTCTCTGCTTCACCATCAAGTTACTGAGCTTGTTGGCTGCAACTGTGAAGACTAATTGTGAAATTCATTATTCAGATTTGACTATAAAAAAGCTTTCAATTACACATTGCTTACATGTCACAAAATCTAGCCTTTCAGTTAATCAGATCTATTTATTCACAGCAAATGTTATTCATTTAGTTTTATGACTATACTCAAATATCAACTTTTCAATTAATCTAGAATAGTTTAGATTTTGACACCTGTCAATGAATTAACCATGCTCTGGTAAGCACCATCAGTGGTAGATGAAGACCTTTTTAACAGTTAACACACAATTATACATACCTAACCAGCCAGCAAGCTGGCAATGGTCTTCTTATGCATGAGCAATACATTCTATTATCTTGCCTACGGGTAACTTTTCTTATAAGAAAGGAATATAAAAAGAACCAGCAGGCAGAAAGGAAGAGGAAAAGCTATTTATCAACCTGGCAAAGTATCTCCTTTTCTTGAGTTTAGTTATACCAACATACAGGACAGAATGAAACCATTCAAATGGTCCGTATGAACATGTTGATTAGTGAACAAGTTGGAGAAAGCTGCAAGTAACATGGAGTAGTGTAGAATCAACCATGAACCAGTAGATTCTGGGTCAGGCTTGTTCGGAGTGATGCGATAGAAAGCGTAAAGAGTAAATCCACACGATCTGTGCCAATGAAATGGTTTGTGCAAAGAACAACTGCAGGCAGGTGAGGAGCATATGCAATCAAAAGCCACCAGAGAACAAAGAATAAAAACTAATCCTTTCCCTGATGAGCACCTGCAAGCTTTTGAGTGAAAAAGTTTGAGATTTCCGTGACGCTTTGTGCAAAGCTGTTTCTCTGTTATTCCTAAATGGCAGTACCAAATTTAAGATTAGTTTCTGGACTTCAGCACCATTTTTTCTGTCATTTTACTCTTTATAAGTACCTCCACTGGATAACCCTTCAACTTACAAAAATCAAAGGAATATGACAAGTTTATGCGAATTATCTTCAAAGCCTAAAGATCATCCTGCTCAATCTGCTCTGCATCTACTCCAAGGCCATAATGTCTCTTCTGGCATCAGAATCCCAAATCTGAACTTGCTATTCAAAATGGGCTTGTTCAGATTTTATAATTAGTTTTTGTCCTTCTTGATTTAAGTCCACCACAATTGGTAACATCATGACCCAGTGTATGTCATTACTATCTAAACCTGATTCAGGAAGAAATGTAGAAGAGCAGAATCAACCATATGCCAGTGTGGTGAAATTACAACACAAGACTACGTGAATCCTATATAGTGGAAGCGTGATGCTACATGCAGAGTTAAAAAATTTCACAGCCAATGGATCATCATTCATGCCATGTCCACTCATGCATGGTAATGGACAATAATGTGAGGAGCAGGCTCCAAGGATGTTCTCATCCTCCACCATAGTGAAGTCCTGCAGATTAGGACAAAAAGACAAAGCTGAAGCACTTTTAATCAATAAAACTACTGAGTGAATGATCCACATCATTCTCTTCCTGAAGTCAGAAACATAACAGAAGCCGGTCTTCAGTCAAGTAATATCAACAAGTCACTAGCACACTGATTTAAGAAAAGGTTATGAAGCCCAAAAATCAGCCCCCCACCCAACCTTCCCACAGTAGTGCTGAAGATATACTCAAGAAATAGCCACAGCAGTTGCCAAGCTGTTCCTTTACTGCTGCAACACTATTTGGATACATGGAAAATTTTCTAGGTATATCCAATCCACAGTTTGCAGGAGAAATCCAGTCAGATTCTCACCCAATGGTGTACTGTTCCATCAACAAACGATGGAAGGAGACACAAGAGATTGCAGATTCTGTTATCTGTTTTTTCCAAGTGATGGAAGGTGATATCAAGCAGCACAGTCACCAATAAAGTGCTCAAGGGTGAGTAAGGTTTCTCCAGTATCACTCAGTTCCAAACAGAACAAATAGGAGCAGGAGTAGGCCATAAGGTGCCTCAAGCCTGTTCTGTCATCAGTCCACCTGGCCCCATTAACTATGTCATTAATGTGGCTGGTAAATAGTTGTGTCCCCAGCATTTTTTGCAGTGGCATCCTATTATAAGATCCTTAGAGATCTTGATCAAGTGTGTGGCTGCCCTCGATATCAAGGCAAGATTTGACCAATTATGGCATCAGGGACCTACAGTAAGATTGAAGTTGAGGGAATCAAGGGAAAACACTTGATGGAGTTGTACCTTGCTCAAGGAAAGATGGTTGGGATCTCAGCCCCAACAGTGCAAGAGTTCTTCAAGGCTGTGTTCTGGGCCCAAACATCTCCACTGCCCCCAGAATAACATGTCCTCTGTCATGCTGCAGTACAGAAGGACCTGAGTGTCTTCTGTTTGAAAACTAGAAAGTCAGTATGCAGGAACTGCAAGTAACTGGAAAAGCAAGTGGAATGTTGAACTTTATTGCAAAGGGGAATGGAAAATAAAAGCAAAGAAATGTTGCATTGGTGATATCATACCTGGAGTGCTATGGTCTCCCAACCTGAGGTTACACTTGCATTGCAGGCAGTTCAGAGAAGGCTTAGCAGGCCAATTCCTGAGGTGGCAGGATTGACTTATACAGAAAGGTTGAGCAAGTTGGCTAAAATGGAGGCAGATACTACAGCAACATTTATGAGGCATTTAGACAGGCACATAAACAGGAAGGGAATGTAGGGATATAAGTCATTGGTGAGGCCACACTTAGGGCATTGTGAACAGTTTTGGTCACCCTGTTATAGGAAAGACATTGTCAAGCTGGAAAGAGTACAGAACAGATTTACGAGGATGCTGCCTGGACTAGAGGGCCTGTTATAGGGAGAGGTTGGCCACACTGGATCTTTATTCCTTTGAGCGTAGGAGAATGAGGGGTGACCTCATAGGAGTTTATAAAATCATTAGGTCCTTAATGAATATTTTGCTTCAGTATTAACCAGAGAGAGAGAGACCTTGATGTTTGTGAGGATGGTATACGACAGGCTGATATGCTAGGGCATGCCAATGTGAGGAAACAGGATGTGCTGGAACTTTCGAAAAACATTAGGATAGATAAGGCACCAGGCCGGACGGGATATATCCAAGGTTATTACAGGAAGCGAGGGAAGAGATTGCCGCACCTTTGGCGATGATCTTTGCATCCTCACTGACCACAGGAGTAGTGCCAGATGATTGGAGGGTGGCAAATGTTGTTCCTTTTTTTAATAAAGGGAGTAGGACTAACTCTGGGAATTACAGAGCAGTGAGTCTTTCTTCAGTGGTGGGCAAATTACTGGAGAAGATTCTAAGAGACAGGATTTATGAGAATTTGGAGAAGCGTAGGCTGATTAGGGACAGTCAACATGGCTTTGTGAGGGGCAGGTCATACCTCATGACCCTGATTGAATTCTTTGAGGATGTGACAAAGCACATTGATGAAGGTAGAGCAGTGGATGTGGTGTACATGGATTTTAGTAAGACGTTTGATAAGGTTCTTCATGGAAGGCTTATTCAGAAAGTTAGGAGGCATGGTATCCAGGGAAACTTGGCTGTGTGGATTCAGAATTGGCTCACCCATAGAAGACAGAGGGTGGTGGTAGATGGAGCGTATTCTGCCTGGAGGTCGGTGACCAGTGGTGTTCCACAGGGATCTGTTCTAGGACCCCTGCTCTTTGTGATTTTTATAAATGACTTGAATGAGGATGTGGAAGGGTGGGTTAGTAAGTTTGCAGATGATACAAAAGTTGGTGGTGTTGTGGATAGTGTAGAAGGTTGCTGTAGATTACAACAGGATATTGATAGAATGCAGAGCTGGGCTGAGAAGTGGCAGGTGGAGTTCAACTCGGATAAGTGTGAAGCGATACACTTCGGGAGATCGAATTTGAAGGCAGAATACAAGGTTAATGGCAGGACTCTTAGCAGTGTGGAGGAACAGAGGGATCTTGGGGTCCACATCCATAGATCCCTCAAGGTTGTTGCACAGGTCAATAGGGTTGATAAGAAGGCATATGGTGTGTTGGCCTTCATTAGTCGGGATATTGAGTTCAAGAGCTGCGAGGTGATGTTGCAGCTCTATAGAACTCTGGTCAGACCACACTTGGGAGTATTGTGTTCAGTTCTGCTTGCCTCATTATAGGAAGGAAGTGGAAGCTTTAGATAAGATAAGATTTCTTTATTAGTCACATGTACATCGAAACACACAATGAAATGCATCTTTGCATAGAATGTTCTGGGGGCAGCCCGCAAGTGTTGCCACGCTTCCAGTGCCAACATAGCATGCCCATAACTTCCTAACCAGTACGTCTTTGGAATGTGGGAGGAAACCCACACAGTCATAGGGAGAACGTACAAAGTCCTTGCAAACAGTGGCAGGAATTGAACCCGGGTCGCTGGCGCTGTAATAGTGTTATGCTAACTGCTACACTACCGTGATGTTGTCTGGATTGGAGAGCATGTATTATGAGGATAGGTTGAGCGGGCTAGGGCTTTTCCCTTTGGAGAGAAGGAGGATGAGAGGTGACTTGATAGAGGTGTACAAGATGATAAGAGGCATGGATAGAGTGGACAGTCAGAGACTTTTTCCCAGGGTGACAATGGCTAACATGAGGGGACATAATTTTAAGGTGATTGGAGGAAGATATAATGGGGATGTCAGGGGTAAGTTTTTTACACAGTGTGTGGTGGGTGCATGGAATGCACTGCTAGCAGAGGTTGTGGGGGCAGATACATTAGGGAGATTTAAGAGACTCTTAGACAGACACATGAATGACAGAGAAATAGGGAGCTATGTGGGAGGGAAGGGTTAGATAGATCTTAGAGCAGGATAAAATGTCGGCACAACATTGTGGGCCGAAGGGCCTGTACTGTGCTGTAATGTTCTATGTTCTATGAGGGGTATGAATAAGGTGGATGGTTATAGTCTTTTCCCCAGGGTTGGAGAATATGTAACTAGAAGGCACAGATACAAGATAATAGGGGAGAGATTTAAGAGAGACCTGAGAGGTAACTTCTTCACACAGAGGGTAGTGATTACCTGGAATGAGCTGCCAGAAAAAGTGGTTACAAATGCAACATTTAAGAGACATTTGGAGAGGTACATGGAGGGGAGGGGCTTGGAGGGTTACGGGCCGAACTCGGGCAACTGGGACTAGCAGGGAGGATGCTGTGGTCGGCATGGACCAATTGAGCCAAATGGCCTTTTTCCGTGTTGTAATATTCTCTGACTTTATGATAGGGACCATATGCAGGCAGTTGGGATTAGTTTAGGTTGGCATAATGGTCGACACAGACATCATGGCCCAAAGGTCTTGTTCCTGTGCTGTACTGTTCTATTTTCTAAGTGGTGATCTTTTTGAAATATATAAAATTCTGAGTGGCCTTGACAAAGTAGATGCTGAGTGGATGTCTTCACTTTTGGAGGAATCCAGAACTTGAAGAATAGAATAAAGGGTTGTCCATTCCTGATGGAAGAACTTTTTTGTCTCATAGGGTCATGAGAAGTGGGCTGCTCTGGGAATGGAGTTTGCCCTAGTAGCAAGGTGACATATTCCATGACATCTCGATATTTACGTTTGAGCGAGGAAAGCATAGAAACTCACCATCACCATTCAGGGCAGCTCAGTGGTGCAACTGGTAGAGCTGCTACCTCACAGTTCCAGTGACCCAGGTTCAATCTTAACCTCCCTGTGTGAAGTTTGCATGTTGTCCCTGTGACCACATGGGTTTCCTCCGGGTGCTCCAGTTTCCTCCCACATCCCAAAGACATGCAGGCTAATGTAGAATTTGATGGGAATGCAGGGAATATATGGAGAATAGTTTGCAAGGAACATTAACAGGGGAATAGGATTGGGCTGTGAACCACAATAGACCCAATTGGCCGAATGGCCTTCTTCAGTGTTGTAAGGAAATATGGAAATGTGGAATCTTTGGAATGTTTTACCCTAGAGACATGTGGTGGTTAGATCACTGAATATATGTGGGGAAGTGGAAGATGTGCCATTTGAATTGACGTATAAAGCTGGAATAGACAGATTTCTGGTTCAGAGGAGAGTCTAGGGTAATGGGAAATAAGCAGGAAAGTGGAGTTGAGGTCAAGATCAGATCAACCATGATGTTATTGAATAGTCCAGCAGTCTTGAGGGGTCACATGGCCTTTTCCTGCTCCTATTTCTTGTGCTAGAGTTAGAGTAGGGATATTTGCTAATGATTGAACAATATTCAGCTCCCGTTGCATCTGAAGACAACAGACAGTGCAAATGAAGCTGGAACTATATTCAGGGCTATCTGACAAATGACATAGAACATGCTTGCCACTCAAGTATGTCAAGAGGCAGGCACGGTAGCATAGGGGGCAGGCACGGTAGCATAGTGGTTAGCATAATGCTTTACAGCACCAGCGACCCGGGTTCAAATCCGGCCACTGTCTGTAAGAAGTTTGTACGTTCTCCCCGTGTCTGTGTGGGTTTCCTCCGGGTGCTCCGGTTTCCTCCCACATTCCAAAGACGTACGGGTTAGGAAGTTATGGGCATGCTATGTTGGCGCCGGAAGCACGGTGACACTTGCGGGCTGCCCCCCAGAACACTCCACGCAAAAGATGTATTTCACTGTGTGTTTTGATGTACATGTGACTAATAAAGATCTTATCTTATCTAAAGTGCCAGGCAATGATCACCTGCAGCAAGAGAGAGTCTAACCATCGCCCCTTGTTTTTCAATGGCAATTCCATCACCATCAGTAGCCTGGGATCAATGTAAAGTGAAAGCCAATAAATGCAGAGCCTTCTTCAGTGATGTCGACAGTAAATATCTTACTATATACAGGGTATAATGGTGACTCAACTCTTGACCCCTCAAAGTCTTTCTACCAGCTACAAGCAAAAGTCCACTTGCCTGGATGAAATACCCTTGAACAACAACTCAAAAGACTCATGGCCATCCTGAGCAACAGAAGCACTTGATTAGCATCCCATCCTGCACTTTAAATGTTCTTTACCTTGGCCATTAGTGCATTGTGGCTACAGCATGTACTACAAATAAAATGAAATGCTGCAACTCACCAGGGCTTCTTTAACGGAGTCTCCCAATTCAGACAAAGCCCATGTCCAACATTCTCGGTAAGTCACACATCATCTGATTTAGAAATATATCATCATGTCTGCTGGGTCTCCCTGCCTCATAACAATACAGGAATGCAGAAATTCTCATCTTCTCATGGGTAATTAGAGGTGACCAATAAATTCTGCCTTTGCCAGCTTTCTCACATCCAATAAGAATAAATTCAAAGCACGGTGACCAACATTGCTTTGTTGTTCCAGTTCTGAGTCTCTCACCTTTTAGTCTTGAATTCAAATAGCACATCTTCCATTTTCCCACAATGAACTGCAGCATCAGACATTTAATCTGCTTGTGTTCCATTTGCACAGCAGGTTTACATTTTGATGTAATCCTCAAAGGTAAGCTCATCTTGGGCTTCATGCAGCACCTTACTGGCAGTTGGTATATGTTTTTCAGTAACATTTTCATGTTTGAGCAGTAGCGGTTTTTCTTTTTTGTCTATTTAAAGTGTGAGCAGCATCTGCCTATACAGATGGCCAATGACCCAGCGAGCTCCAAGCCATTAATACATAATGAGGTTCACAATGAAGGACTGACAACTGTGGTATCATTACTTTGAGTTAATCACAAAATAATTTGTGGCTATCTCACAGAAAATGCAACTGTCAGGATGTATTACCATAGTTTTAGCAAATGGATGCAAATAATTTCATCACAGTGAGTTGCCAGTTAATGATCTGATTCAGGCACATACTTAGAATGACAGAAGGAACTGTTCATGAGTTAGGGAGCATTATACTACTGCCAGTTTTTTACTGATTGTTTTTCGTCATGCGCAAGCAATTGTTATAACTCTATTGATATCTGTTGCCACATTATTCCAGTGGAAATAGAAATATGAAGATGATAAGTTATGTTGAGAAAGGAATTATGTCTGAAAATATGGTTTATAATGTTTTTTTCAGCCTCACTATGGAGTTTCACACATCTTTTAAAATCCCAGGAAGTTTGAATAAAAAACTTAAGGTTGAGGAATGGCTTGCTTGGGGCTGCAATATATTCCTTTAGTAATGCATAGTGCAGTAGTAGTCTCATTGTGTTTGCAATTCCTGACAGTTCAAATACTAACATTTCAGAAGTAGCCATGAGGTTCCCATATGAGTATAGCATCAAGAGAATTTTTAAAAATAATATAAAGTTTGAGGAGTGGTTTATTTATTCTTTTGAACATTGGAAAAGATGCATAGGTATTTCCAGACTATTACACTATTTAATTTGGTTGTAACTCATCCTTACCTGAACCCCTAAAATCTGCCTTTGATCTGGAGGATTATATAACAAATAGCTATCGATTTATGTGTTGAAAATGTCAGTTTTCTCAGCCTCTGTTGGTGTTCAGTATCCCAAGACCCACTGTGCGAAAAATGACTTTCTGCTTTCAGCCTAAAAAGGCCCAGTTATAATTTTACAATTAAGTTTCTTGTTCTGGAATCCTTCTGGGGAAAGAGTTTCTGTGCACCTATCTTATCAAGACCCTTTTATCATTTCAAAAGCTTCAAGAAGACCATCCATATTCAATTTCTTATGCATTCCCTTTCTGTAACCCTTTTTAACTTAATTTGTAAAAATTCTCTAAACTTTTGCTTAGAACATTCTAAAATTCCTTTGCTTAGAGAATTCTAAAATTCTCTTCACATTTTCTGGAAGCTTTTCTTTCAGGTTGATAATGTGCTTTATATCTATTGGCTAGGTTTGTTTAACTGCACATGTGAAACATTTGCTATTTAAGAATATATAGTGGCTTCATATTTTACTAAATACATTTTTTAGATTGTTGGTGAGTTTACTACAGTTTGATGAGTTTACTACAGTCAATCCATTTCCCATCCCTTCAATTTCTTTCTTGCTTAGCTTGTAAAAATCAGTTAATAGTTTTTCTCTCCTGTCTCCTAAACCTTATATCAAACACAGATGCATTACGGTTACTATTTGAAAGATGTTCCCTTGTCATTGGGTTGCTATTAAACTGCGGCATGCCCTTCCAGGGTACATTCTCATTGTCTGTCTATCAGCATACTAATTATAGTAAATTTACAAAACCAGCCATCAAATGCCACAGGATGCATTGGATGCAAGTACTGAAGCATTGCTCAACCTCATGCTGAGATCCAAATCCTGCACTCAATCCATCATACTGTGCTTTTCCCTCAGATATATCACCCATCTGTCCTTATTCCAGTTCGACTGCCACCAAAAACTTAATTTGTGGCTTTTCACCTCGAGGCTTAACTTTTCAAAGACTGATTCTTGTTCTGGATTTTCCACAAAACTCAGTGGCTGCACGAACCTTACTCCATATAACTTGTTTCAATCAAAACTCTGGCTTCTGCATCTTATTCTTGCTTTCCTAACACCATATAGTTTTGTTTCATGAGGACTCCTTTTGTGTCAAATTTAATTGTGGCTGATGAAGAGTTGCTATTCTATTCTGCTCTCTGATTTGTCAACTTCAAAATTCTCCCAAGATCTTCCTCTATCTTTTTCTGCACTCCCAGCAGTTACACTTACAGCTCAGTATTTGCAAGCTGACATTTTTTTCTCCAAAGCAATACTTCCTTTTATAATGTGTGTTGGACTGCACAGATGATTCAAATTATGTGTCATAGAACCACATCATTTAGCCTTGAGTAATAGTCTTCTGTGAGATGCCAAATATGAATGGTAGCTAGAGATATTTTTCATCCACTTAATTTGTTCACCGACATGTTACCTTGAGCTATCCTTTAGACGTGTTGCAAAACTAAACAAAGAAATAATCTGTGTTAAATTAACCAGAGCAGAGTAAATATTTACCAACCACTGTAAAATGAAAAGATGTGTTTATAAGGCTGCATCAAAATAATTCCAGGAGTTAAGCTTGCGCTCTTCTTTCCCAACCTATGAGAAGAAAAGCACTTCAAAAACTTGTGCACTGTTAATTATTGTATTTGTATAACATGGTTTCCATTTTTATTTCCAATGTCATCTGGCATCATTCAGCATGGAAATGCCATTCTCTTCTTGCATGAAAACAATGTATTCCTGCTGTACTGTAGCAGTTGAAGGCACAGCTGTCTAACAAATGTACTTGCAAGCTATTTCCTTAAATGCCTGCTTAGTCTCAGCTCTGGATTTTTACTGTACACAATATTAAAGCTGCCTTTCTGGAACACATCAATCATACAGTTCAAGTGATAGCGGTTTGGAGTTTTGCTTCATGGGGACTCCTTTTGTGTCTAATTTAGATGTGGCTGACCCAGTGTCGCTGTTATTTCTATTCCAGGTGGTTCTGATTATTAGGAATAGTAAGCTAGCGTGCAGAACATGAAACAATGAACCATGTGCCCAGGTCATTTGGCCACCTTTTCCAGTGGATAAAATATATACTTTCCAAATGTAATTTAATCCTTACAGAATATCTCTTCCTGAGAACCAACAATAGCCTCTCACGCATTTGTCGCCTCCTTCAAAGACAGAATTGCTTCAGCTGGATATGTAATGTATGACTCTGAAAGTGGAATTCTGGACAGTTTCACTTGGATACAAGAACAGCAGAGACCAGGCTTACGCATTTTTCATTGTTTGGCACACGGACATGCTCAGTAGATTTCGCATTATGTATTCTGGCGCAGTGTCTCCTAAATGTCACCTTAGCTAGAATAATTGTGAAAAAACAACCCAATGATCAAAATATCCTCTGCAGACCTGCTGCCTCTAGTCTGTGAGCAGTGTTATAACACTGGCTATTGCCATGAGGTGGAATCTGTCAGTCATTAAAATTGAAGAACCTGGTATGTTGTGACAGTCTAAAAATAAAAAAAAATTGATTTCTTACAATCTGTTTTCACTGATTCGATTTTATTTGGAATGATTTATCCTGCCAAACTTTATTAACACTTTCACTGCTAGTACTGCGGAAAATATGTTTACTTTTATTGTTTAACTGCAAAATTCCTGGATGCCATATTAACTATTTAGAAGCAAATGATCAAATATTACTCACTGAGTTTTGGATTATCTTTTTCTGCCCTGCAAAATTATCTAACACATTTCCTGTGTAGTATTGCAAATCTACTCCGCTGACATGACAGGAACACATATTGGGGCTGATTCACCAATCTGGTCTTCTTAATGAGTTGAGGTACTCTCAGGCAGACTTTAGTGATGAATGTCAACTTTCAAAGAAGATTAGGGCAGGTCTCCATGGTATTCTGGTTTACATTTATGATTCAAGCAGCATCATGACAGATTATTTGGTAATTACCACATTGTAGTTTGTAGGACCTTGTTCTTCCAACTGTTGTGTTTCCTGTGTTACAGAAGAAACCATATTTCTATATTAATCTACTGGCCATGTCATGTCCTAGAGCTGGGAAAGGCACCATGTGAAAATACATCCACACATTTCTTTATTTCTTTATTCCTTAGGAAGATTGCTGAGCCTTGTCTATTGGCCATATTATTTCAAATGGATGGAAAATATGAGTGTACACATTGCTTGAATCTGCATTCCCTGCAAGCCCTACTCCTCACTGTGTGCCTCTGATCTGGTAACCAGCAACAATAGCAATCTGGCCACATGCTCCTTATGATTTTACAGCCCATTCATTTTAATAGACAAGAAAGTGGGAATAAATGGAAGAGCATATCTCAGCTCCCTATACAGGCAGCCAGCAGACAATACTCCCTGCCATAATTGCGTACTTGTAAAATGACCCCTTCTCTCTGCATGTGCACTCAACGTGGAATGTGCACATTGAGGATTGGAACATGTTGCACTTTATATCCTGTGACAGTAGCAAGAATTGCCAGATTTGTTTGAGAACAGTCATTAAGATTGGAACACTTATTCCATATCTTCCTCATAGAGGAACCAACTCTCAATTCCAGAACTTCTCTCATTTATGTGTCATTAACACATTTGTTCATCAGTCTTCTTCTACCAAGTTACCCACCAGCATGGATTGTGCCAAATCTGGTGCTTCTTTCAATTATGAAAGCTTACCTTCTGAGAATGATAGTGAAACTGTCCAAAATCATTTCATTTAGGACCGTTAACAGCTGCTGGAGAGATGGGAAACACTCATTCTTTAGTCTGGGCTGAATCCAAGCCCAGGTCTCACAGCAGAAAGAAAAATGAATGTTATCAGATGTAACCAATCATGCTCCCACCTACAGCTTATTGCTGCACCATGTGGTTTTCCCAAAATTGAATGTTTTAAGGCTAAGAAAATAGTGGGGTGTGTTTTAACTATCAAGCAGCTGACTGGCAGGTAGCAGTGTCTGGAAGAGGACTAATCTGTTCTGAGAGCAGAAGCTCAGTGAAACCTGCAGTGGGGTTTGCATGCACCATATATCTATCTTGGTGAGCCTCACTGGAGCTGGGCTGGCTGAATACAAAGTGATAAGAAGGCCAAGCCAGTTGAAAGAAGAAAGGCAGTTCCAATGGGACAGCACAATTACTAGGACTCTTCCCACCATCATTTCCCATCACCAGCCCAATCTTAACACAACCAAAGAACAAGGATTAGGATGTTGGGGGTGGGGTGGGCTGGGATTGTGATGGCTGCAGGGGAAATCATTCTTACTATCAAACATGAATGAGTACTGCATAGGTAGAAACTAATTTACCTCTACCTTTTGGACGCTTCTACCTCACTTCCAGTTTGAAGTGAGCTGATGTTCCAATCAACTTCCAGTTGGTAACTAAAACTTCTGTACTCCCGTTACAAGTCATAGAACCTCAATTTTCATAGGTTGACAAGGTTCCAGCCTGACTTGGGTGAGTTCTGCAGCCATCCAGCCAGAGCCAGGGTTGGGTTGTAAGTCATGATCTCCATTTTAACACTGTGGTCATCCAGTTTCCAGTGCCAGCTAGGATATTTGGCCAGGGGAAGGGGGTTGGGATCACTGTGTGCTGGAGGAAGGTAAAAATTTCCTCTAGTGAGTTGACTGGTAGCTCAGACTGAAAACAAACCTGTGGTTTTGTGTGTTAATCCTAAACCTACAATTAAAAGAAAGTCTGCTGAGATAAGTACTTTGTGAAAGGGATTATATACTTCTGAGGTCTAAATTGCATTTCAGCTCAGAGTGACAGAACAAAAGATATTCTTGGTCTTCCTTGATACCTAACAGAACTTGAGACTGGATCTGAACAAAAAGTTGTGCTTTTCTTCAGAACTAATACCTTACACCTTGAAGACTACAAAATTAACTAAACATATGAAAGGAAAAAATATCTTGTCTACTTATTTTCCTCAACCAACAATTCCAACGTTATATTTGACAGCATCCTTGCTTTAATATGTGAACTGAGATGTGAAGTTTCATCTTGCTGGTGTCTAAGGATACAGGAAAAGATAAAATGGAAACTGAGAAAAGCAATCTGTTTGTTCCCAAGTGAGTACCATGTATGTTATTAGACTAGTATGGCCTTTAACTCACCCAATCCAAAGTATCTCTGCAAATAGCTTAAATCAGTGTAAACCTTCAAAAAGTCAAGATGATGAAAGTTCCTCCACCTTTCTTATTGAGTACTGAGCAATACTTCATAGTATTTTGTAATTATTGAATGACTTTGACCTTTAACATTGAGTTTCACTTCCTGCAAGATTATCATCCACCTTCATTTTAAAGGACCTCAGTGAATTAACGCTGGTTGACTTTGATGGCAGTCCATTGCAGACCTTGAAAGAAACAATTCTACTAGCCTCTAGCATCATCTGAGAGTTGTCTCTTGGGAATTTACATCACCTAGTCTTGAAGAGAGAATTGAAGTCAACAGATCTACTTACATCTACATTGACCATTTGTCTGAGCATTTTAAAGAGTTGTATTTTTGTTTCATTGGAATGTTTTCTCCATGGAAAATGAGTTCAGTTTACTTGGCCACAAGTTTTCTAAATGCCGGAGTAACTCAAGCCCTTAAGTCCATCCGCATCTTTTTGAAGAAAGCAAATGAACAAACAAAAATACTTGTTTCATGCTTATCTGTCTTAACTGTCTCAAAGTCTCAGTTAGCCAATGAGTATTTTTGATGTGCTGTCACCTGTAATCTAGATAAACATGGCTGCCAATTTTGTACATCACAAGGTCCCACAGCCAGTAAATGAGATGAATCTCCAGTTAATCTGTTTTTTGGGGATGAATATTATCCAAGAACTCACTAGTCTCTTTGTACTTCTGCTGGATCTTTCACTTCTAGTCTAGAGACTTTGGTGAGAGATGCATTGCTATTAAGGCATTTGTAGTATTCAATTAGTGCTCATATGTATGATATTACAAAAACCCAGAACTGGAGCTTGAACTTCATTACTGAACTAAGCCTAGAGGATGACCACACTGGAGTGGAAAAAACATTTCAGAACTGTCTCATTACTTATAAAAGATATTGGTGAGTCTGCACTTGGAGTATTGTGTACAGTTTTAGTCACCCTGTTATGGGAAAGATGTTATTAAACGAGAAAGAGTGCAGAAAAATTTACCAAGATGTTGCTAGGACTCAGGGGCCTGAATTACAATGAGAGGTTGAATAAACTAGGACTTTGTTCCCTAGAATGTAAGAGATTGAGGGGGTGACCCGACAGAGGTATCATGAAATCAAGAGGGGCATAGACAGGGTGAAAACACATAGTCTTTTTCCCAGGGAAGGGGTGTTAAAAGCAAGAGGGCATAGGTTTAAGATCAGAGGTGAGAGATTTAAGAGGGACATCAAGGGCAGCTTCTTTACGCAACGGGTGGTAGGTAGTTGGAATAAGCTGCCAGAAATAGTGGTTAAGGTGGGCACGTTAGCAACATTTAAAAGCCGTCTTGATAAGTCAAAGTCAAAGTTGAGTTTATTGTCATATGCACAAGTACATGTATGTACAGGTACAATGAAAAACTTACTTACAGCAGCATCACAGGCACAGAGCATCATATAAGCAGCATTCATAAGAAAAACATAAATTAAACATAAATTATACACATATTTTACAAGAAAGAACACAATTAGAACAAAAAAAACAAGGTCCATTTTAGTGCAAAGTGATCAAAGTGGTCATAATGTTGCTAAACTGTGTTGATTAGGCTTTTACCAGTTGGTTCAAGAACCAAATGGTTGAAGGGAAGTGGCTGTTCTTGAACTTGGTGGTGTGGGACTTCAGGCTTCTATACCTCCTGCCGGATGGTAACTGCGAAAAGATGGCATGGCCTGGATGGTGGGGACGTTTGAAGGTAGATATTACCTTCTTGAGCCAGTGCCTCCTGTAGATACTGCTAATGGCGGGGAAAGATGTGCCCGTGATGTATTGGGTAGAGTCCACTACTCTCTGCAGCTTATGTTGCTGTGCACTCGAATTGCCATACCTGACCATGATGCAACTAGTGAGGATACTTTCAACAGTGCATCTGTAGAAGTTTGTTGGAGTGTTCAGTGACAAGCTGAACCTCCTTAACCTCCTAAGAAAGTAAATGGATAGGACATGTTTAGAGGGCTATGGGCCAAACCCACGCAGATGGGACTAGCTCACTGGGCAACACAGTTGGCATGGACGAATTGGGCCGAAGGGCCTGTTTTCATGCTGTATGACTCTATGACAGTTACACATGGGTACACAAAGATGGCGAAGAAAAGATGTTAGACCTGCCTCAACCTCACCATTATTATGACAAACATTGCACAGCCAAACATCTTCAAGTTGAAAGCTCTGGCTCAAAAAGTTGATAACTAAGGGCCACAAATTTCCTTTCTTTTCTGCTCTGAAATCCATCCTCTACATTCCAATTCGTCAAATTTATTTCTCATTTTATTTACAGCCATTCCTTCCACTACACTCTCTCTACATTGTTTTGTCAGAACCAATCTCTGATGGTTCCTTGTGCTCTTCGTCAGCCACTTTTTTCCTTCCACCTCCACTTCTTTCTGATTCCCCTGCCAGAAAAGTACTTTTTCACTAATCAAATGTGACAGGAGTTTCTGTCTCTGTTGCTATTATTTGTTCCACCCAAGTCCAACCTGCAAAGCTCCTACTCTTTCTCCTGGTGCTGGGCCACCTCCATGCCCTCAAGGATAGTAGACTTCAGTTATCTAGTTTTACCAGCTCTGTCACAGGTTGTGGTGAACCATACAGAGAGCTGCTACATCTCAGTCTCTATTGATATCCTGCGCAAGAATCACCTTTCCTTCAAACCCAATCATATCCATAAACCCTTTTCTTTTGCTCAACCACATTTTCCAAAACCCATGTCTTTGAACAAAGTGCACTAATGGCTCTGACCATGTTAAATTTTGTCCCAGCAACCCTCACCTTTGCCAATGAGTTGCTCAATGACTCCCTGTTGTAAGATTGCATCCATCCATTCAGCTGCTTCTATTAGGTACCCCTTGTTTCCTGTGACTAACATGTACCTTTGCATTCCTCTGCTCTTGCCCTGAAATTATATCCCTCTCTAATCTCCTTCCTAATTTTTGTCATGTCTACTCCAGGCTCCCATCATCCATGTTGTGCTAATCCCCGACTCCATGCCATCTGATCTATTGACCACCCAACAATTCTAGATGAACATATTTTGGAGGAGACAAAATTGGCACCAATTACCTATTGTACCTGGAATAAACCATATGTCAATTTGCAGTCATTGGGTTCTGTGCAACCAAACTTTCAGGTAACATTTATCTGTCACCACTAGTTACGTAGTCATTAAAACTATATTGAAACACAGAGCTGGATTGTGCTGGTCATGGCCCACTGTCAGGACTGAGACCAGCAATCCCTGTCTGCTAGTACTCACTTATGTCAGATCCAAACAATTCTGCACCTGACATATATTCTGTCAGACAGAGAGGGTACTGACAGGTGTGTGGAGAAATTTTAAAAAATGTAATTAAAAAACACCATAAAGTACGAAATAAGTAATTAAGAGAAATTAATCCTGGCAACACAATGGCATAGATAGTAGAGCTGTTGACTCATAGCTCCAGCAATCCAGGTTTAATTCTGACCTCCTGCGCTGTCTGTGCAGAGTTTGCATTTTCTCCCTCTGACTGGATGGGTTTCCTCTGGGTGTTCTGTTTTTTGTTCCTGCATCCCAAAGATGTGCAGGTTGGCAGGTTCATTTAATTGTCCACTGTAAATTGCTGCTGGTGTCTTGGCAAGTGGTATAATCTGAGTTATGGGTGGGGTGGGGGGGTGGTGGAAGGACAGTTAACAAGAATGTGGGGAGAATAAAATGTCACTGTACAATTAGTGTATTAGTGTGGGTAGTTGGCGGGAACTCAGTGGGCTGAAGAAGCTGTTTCCATGTTGTATGATTCTTTGACTTTACACTTACCTGTACATGCTTTTTCCCACAGGATTGGTGGCCCTAATTAAAAAAGAATGGAATTGCTGTGCAAATACAAGTCATCCCTGATGTAAGTTTGAGAAGTTGGACATATTAGCCCAGCTACAGAGAAGGAGGTAAGAAGTGGCAGCTTTTCACCACCAGGTCATTTTCAACTTCCACTTTTGGCCAAATGTGCAGAAGCTCAAAATACATTGAGCCACTGATTCCACTAACATTATGCCTGCCTTCCAATAAGAAAGCTAATCAGACTAAGCACAAAATTGGAATCCATTGGAATCCAGTGGCTTGATTAGGGAAAGCCAGCGTGACTTTGTGCAGGGCAAATCGAGTCTAACTAACCTGGTTGAGTTTTTTGACAAGGTTGACGCGAGAGATTGATGAAGGTAGAGCTGTGGATGTCACCTATATGGACTCCAGTAAGGCATTTGAAAAGGTTCCACATAATTGATTAATCAAGAAAGTTCAGATGTGTGGGTTTCAGTGGAGAATTGGCTGTGTGGATCCAGAACTGGCTTGCCCACAGAAGACAGAGGGTGGTGGTTGAAGGGACATATTTGGGTTGGAGGCCTGTGAGTAGTGGTGTTCTGCAGGGATCTGTACTGGGACCTCTGCTATTTGTGATGTATATAAATGACCTGGATGAGTATGTTGATGAGTGGGTTAGTAAGTTTGCAAGATTGGTGGAGTTGTGAATGGTGTAGAAGATTGGCGACGGATACAGCATGATATAGATCAGTTGCAGATGTGGGCAGAGAAATGGCAGATGGAGTTTAACCCGGATAAATGTGAGGTGTTGCACCTTGGTGGGACTAATGTCAAAAGGCAGTACACTCTCAAGGGCAAGATCCTTAACAGTGTTGAAGAGCAGAGAGACTTTGGGGTGCAAATCCATGGCTCATTGAAAGTGGTGACACAGCTAGATAGGGTGGTACAGAAGACTTATGCACTGCTTGCTTTCATTAATCGAGGTATTGAGTACCGGAGTCAAAAAGTTATGATGCATCTCTATAGAGCTCTGGTTAGGCCACATTTAGAGTATTACATACAATTCTGGTCAACTCACTACAGGAAGGATGTCGAGGCTTTAGAGTGGGTGCAGAGGAAGTTTACTAGGATGCTGCCTGGATTAGAGGGCATGTGCTATCAGGAGAGGCTAGACAAACTTGGGATCATTTCTCTGGAACATCAGAGGCTGAGGGGTGATCTGTTGGAAGTGTATAAAATTATGAGGGGCATAGATAGGGTGGACAAGCAATATCTTTTTCCCATTATTGAGCGATCCAATACCAGAGAGCATGCATTTAAGGTGAGAGGGGGTAGGATCAGAACAGACTTCAGTGGTATGTTTTTCACTCAGAGAGTGGTGGATGTCTGGAATTTGTTGCCTGATAGGGTGGTGGAGGCAAATTCATTAGGGGCTTTTAAGAGGGGCTTGGATAGGCACATGAATGAGAGGAAAATGGAGGGATATGAGCATTCTGTGGGAAGAGGGGATTAGCTATATTGGCACAACATTGTGAGCCGAAGGGCCTGTTCTGTGCTGTACTGTTCTGTGTTTTATGTTCTCTGTTATAAAACTAAACTTGTCTAATTTGAAATGCACTTTAAAATTTTCCAAAAATTTGAAGGCACCTTGTGCACTTTTGACAGTTGTGATTTATCCCTGATTGCATCTCAGTCACTAATTCTTTACTGCTATATCTTTTCTAATTCTGAATGCAAATTTCATAAGACATGCAGATCAAGTTCAAACCACTTAGCGTGATTAAAGCATACAGTATATCAGGCCTCTTTTCCAACAGTTAATTTACTTTAGCAGCCTCATCAGTACACAGTGTTCTCAATCATGCAAGTCACATTGCAATACTAATAAATATTAGTTTGCTTGGGTACCAGATTTTAAATGCCTGATTATATTGCTTTTTTTTGGAAATCAAGACACTGGATCTGAAAAAAGCTCATGCTTCAGTGGGAACTCCTTATCCCCTAATACATAGGAGGACATTCCAAGGCACTGAAGAAGAATCACCATCATTGCTTGTGGCCAAAAATACTCATACTGAAAAGCCAGCCAAACAAATAATCAGCATCCTCTCCCAAGTAAACACAAGGTTCAAAGCAATAATAATCTGATATCAACTTTGTTGTGTCAGCCAAGGCAAATGGATGCCAAACTCTAGACTCCTGATTCAACCGTTTTTTTCTTTATGCTTGAACAAACTCAAAAGGATGGCAAGGAGACCACTTCATGATTATTCTGAAGATAAGAATGAAGAAGTGAAACTTTGATACTAACACATGTGAAAATCTATTACTCAGGACCTTGCATATGTTCTTAGTATCTATTTCAAACCTCACAGCATCTTTTTTATTCACTTACAGGATGTGGGTATTGCTTAAGGTAAGCATTTAATGCCATCCCTAATTGTCCTTGAGAGCTGCCTTCATAATCTGTTGGGGTCCTTCTGGTGAAGGTAATCCTAGTGCTGTTGAGTATCGATTCAGACAAAGGTAATGAAGTCAGGATTGTGTGACTTAGAAATGAACCTTGCAGGTTCTAATGTTCCCATGCATCTACTGTTCTTGTCCTTCTTGGTAGCAGAGGTTGAGTGTTTGGGAAGCTACTGTACTAGTCTATTTTAGATGGTATATACAGTATTACCGCCATTGGGAATTGATGGCAGAAGAAGTGCCCGATGTGTCAATTTGTCCAGGATGGTATTGAGCTTCTTGAGTGCATTCATCCGAGCAAGTATTGCATCACACTCCTGATTTATGATTTTAGTTGTTGTAAAGGCTTTGGAGAGTCATGTGGTGAATTAATCTCTTCTGGATACTTTGCCTCTGAACTGCTCTTGCAGTCATAGTGTTTACTTGGTTGGCCTCCATTTCAAGGTCAGTCACTCTGTTTCACCACTGGAGTTCAGGTGTGGAATTTTGTCTGCATTAGTCTGAAATGGTAAGGGTAAAACCCAAACTAAACATCAACCAGCAGGTTATTGGAGAGAAAGTATTGGTTTATTATTGTCACGCACCGAGGTACAGTGAAAAACTTGTTTTGCATACCATTTGTGCAGATCAATTCATTACACAGTGCGGATACATTGAGTTAGTACAGAATGCATTGAGGTAGTAAGGGGTAAAAACAATAACAGAACGCAGAGTAAAGTGTCACAGCTACAGGGAAGTGCATTACAGGTAGACAATAAGGTGCAAGGCCAAACAAGGTAGATTGCGAGGTCAAGAGTCCATCTCTTCATATAAGGGAACTGCTCAATAGTCTTATCACCGTGGGATAGAAGCTGTCCTTGAACCTGGTGGCATGTGCCCTCAGGCTCCTGTATCTTCTGCCTGATGGGAGAGGGGAGAAGAGAGAATGACCCGGGTGGGTGGGGTCATTGATTATGCTGGCTGCTTCACCAAGGCATCAAGAGGTATAGACCGAGTCCACAGAGAGGAGGCTGGTTTCTGTGACGCACTGGGCTGTGTCCACAACTCCCTGCAGTTTCTTGCAGTCCTGGGCAGAGCAGTTGCCTTACCAAGTCGTGATGCATCCAGATAGGATGCTTTCTATGGTACATCAATAAAAATTGGTAAGTGTCAAAGGGGACATGCCAAATTTCTTTAGCCTCCTGAGGGAGTAGAGGCACTGGTGAGCTTTCTTGGTGTTGGCATCTACGTGGTTGGACCAGGATAGACTATTGGTGATGTTCACTCCTCGGAACTTGAAGCTCTCAACCCTCTCGACCTCAGCACCGTTAATGTAGACAGGTGCATGTACACCACCCCCTTTCCTGAAGTCAGTGACCAGCTCTTTTGTTTTGCTGACATTGAGGGAAAGGTTGTTGTCATGACACCATGTCACTAAGCTCTCTATCTCCTTCCTGTACTCCGACTCATCGTTATTTGAGATAAGGCCTACTACGGTGGTATCATCTGCAAACTTATAGATGGAGTTAGAGCAGAATCTGGCCACGCATTCATGAGTTTTTAGGGAGTAGGGGGCTGAGGATGCAGCCTTGTGGGGCACCAGTGTTGAGAATAATCATGCTGGAGGTGCTGCTGCCTATCCTCACTGATCGCGGTCTGTTGGTCTGAAAGTCAAGGATCCAGTTACAGAGGGAGGTGTTGAGTCCCAGGTCTTGGAGTTTGGTGATGTGTGCTTGGAATTATAGTACTGAAGACAGAGCTCTAGTCAATAAATAATAGTCTAACGTAGGTGTCTTTACTGTCCAGATGCTTCAGAGCTGAGTGTTGGGCCAGGGAGATGGCGTCCACTGTAGACCTATTACGGCAGTAGGCAGATTGCAGTGGGTCGAGGTTGTCTGGGAAGTTGGAGTTAATGCATGCCATGACCAGCCTCTCAAAGCACTTCAAGATGGTGGATGTCAGAGCCACTGGTCGGTAGTCAGTAAGGCATGTTACCTTGTTTTTCTTCGGTACTGGGATGATAGTGGTCTTCTTAAAACAGGTGTGAACCTCAGATTGAAGCAGGGAGAGGTTAAATATGTCTGCAAGTACCCACACTAGCTGATCAGCACAAGATCTGAGCACTTGGCCTGGGACACCATCTAGGCCAGATGCTTTCCTTTGGTTCACTCTCCGGAAGACTGATCTTACGTCCTCGACGGTGACCATGGGTTCAGTCACATTGGAGGCTGTCAGGGTGGGTGGTGACAATCCACTTCCCTTCTGTTCAGTATGCGCATGGAATGCGTTAAGCTCATCGGGAAGGGATACGCTGTTGTTAACTATGCTGCCCGACTTTGCTTTGTAGCCCTTTATAGCGTGTAAGCCTTACCACAACTGACGGCAGGTCTGGGACTCTATTTTGAACCGGTATTGTCTCTTGGCATTCCTGATAGCTTTCCGGAGGTCATATCTCAATTTTTTGTAAAGGTCAGGATACCAGATTTGTGTGCAGCAGCCCTCGACTTCAGTAGGGAGTGGATCTCCTGGTTCATCCATGGTTTCCGGTTTGGGAACACCCGTATTGTCCTCTTTGATACACAGTCCTCAACACACTTGCTGATAAAGTCTGTGATGGTGGTGACATACTCATCTAGGTTGGCAGCTGAGTCTTTGAACATGGACCAGTCCACTGACTCAAAGCAGTCACGTAGAAGCTCATCTGTTTCCTCAGACCTGTTTGAAAGAACTATTGTTGAGACTTCCACCACATTACCAATGATTCAGAATAGAATGATTGGACAGACATTAGCTGGATTGGATCTGTCCTGAGATAGTTGGGTATATTTTCTACATTTTTGCATCGATGCCAGTGCTGTAACTATACTGGAACCATTTGGATGGAGTCATGGATCTGGACCAAGTCTTCCCTACTACAACTAGTTCCATAGTTTTTTTCTTGACATTAGGTGATGTGAACTGAAATGGCTGAAGGCCAGCTTCTTTAATAGTGGCGTCCTCAGGAAGAAGCAGAGGTGGATCATCCACTCAGCAATTCTGACTAAGTATGGTCACATATGCTTCAACCTTGTTAAATTTTAATTAAAAATTCAAAGTTTCTCCAGAATATTTCTTCAGTCACGGAAGAAATCAGTGAAAGGCTAAGCCAAATCACTGATGAACCAGAGAGATTATTCAAAAAATGGTCAACAGCTGGACAAGAAAGAAAACTGCTTTCATAGAAATGCTAACTGGTCTGTTTCCCCAAGTCCAACTGTGCTGGTAGACTGGGAAACTCTTTAAAATGCTGCTTCCAAATTCCTTCAATGGCCATAACTTGAACAAACCTCTGTCTCTATTGATTCTTTTCAATTCTACCAATCCTACCAGGGCTTTGATTACCTCAATATTTCATTACTTTCTTGCTCTACTGGCAATGTGGCTAATACTGCTCCTGAAGAAAGCAGGGCCTTGACACAGCAAATTGCCTTTTCCATTTTCTT
Source organism: Pristis pectinata (assembly GCF_009764475.1). Classification (NCBI taxonomy): domain Eukaryota; kingdom Metazoa; phylum Chordata; class Chondrichthyes; order Rhinopristiformes; family Pristidae; genus Pristis; species Pristis pectinata. The sequence continues at coordinate 33,615,818 of NC_067419.1, forward strand.
ATACAATTTTATACTGACTGGCTTTGATTTTCCAGCTGTACTATCAAATGCTCAAAATGAATAATGACAGGGAAGGGGCATCACATGGTATAGTGTTTGAGCCTTATATTTTCTGTTCCATATTCAGAAGTCATTGGCTAGTACAACTGATAATGATTAAAAGGAACACTGTGCTTTTGCTGAACAGATGGTCAGCCCTGCAAAGATTAAGGAGCAGATTTTGTTGGCTCCACTACCTCAGTGGTAATTTGAAATCAATGGAATGAAAATCAAGCAGTTTTTTTTAGGTTTTAGCATCCGAGCAGTGAAGATAAAAATCTATATTAAATTGTAGCAAATGTGTATGTTTTCACTTGATTGGAAATGTCGGTGGATTATGCAATGATGGGAAAAGCTTTTAATGCTTAAAGCTAGTTGACATTTAGTTCAGCAGCATTAAATTCAAAAATGGATTGAAGAGCATGCAGTTACAAAATTTGAATAGATCAACAAATGAAAGAATGTGAAGAGTGTCACAAAGTGTCATGCTTAACAGCAAGCACGCAGTTCAATGTTCAATTGATTTAGACATTTATTTTATAATTGCTTTCACCGAGTCCAGCTTCATCTAACGTTCGAGCCAAACTACTAGTACATGCTTATTGCCTTTTTCCACTCAATGGTATAAGGCATTATTGGGTATAGGAACATAAGGTCTGTACTGCTGATCAAGAGATACGAGTTCAAATCCCACCACTGCAGGTGTGGAATTTAAATTTAAATAATGAAACAAATCTGGAATAAAGTGCTATAATCAGTAATGGTGACCATGAAATTACTGGAATGTTATAAAACCCATCTGGTTCACTAAAATGCTTCGGGGGAAAATTCGCCATTCTTATGATCTCCAACCCACAGCAACGTGGTTATTTCTTTACTGTCTCTGGAATGATTTAGCAAATCACTCAGCTGAAAGGTAATTAGAGGTAGACAATAGCTACTGTCTTGAAGCGACACCCACATCCTGGGAATGGATCAAACAAAATACTGCAGATTGAAGTGACAGACAACTTCAATGAATGTTTGAAATAACTAGCCAGGTGCAGAACAATTCATTCATTAATGGCTTTTCAGTAAAAGAGCTAAAGTATGTGCAAAATGTTGTTATTCAAAAACCTTTCAATTGCCATTCAAACAGAGATAGTCTAATTTAATGAAAGTTCACAATGCTTTAGAAACCCAGAGCAAAAAGGTCCAAATCCAATCTTGCCGTGCTCACTTTGTTTAGTCAGTAAAGCACAGGATGCTTTCCATCTGAAATCTGAGAAGGGTTTACTTTCCTTACTAAAACACATTCTTTCCAGGTTCTTACATTCTTTCCAGGTTCTTACATTCTTTATGAAAATCAAAATGGCTACCTGTTGTGTTAATCATATAAACTAGATGAATCACCAGACTGGATCCTTGAGTTCATGGCCTCGGTGCTAATCTAGCAGAATGGATTATGTGCCATTTCTCTGAATCTGTTTTATTTCCATTCTGTTGAAATCAATGGCTTTTATTAACTGGTGATGAAGACTAACAACCTGCTGCACATTTTATGAGAAGACGAAATGTGTAAAATAAGGCCACAAGGTGCAATCCCTGTTCCAATATCAAACCAAGTAAAGGTTTTTCATATTTTCTGCAGTAAATTAGAGATTAGACTGTTTTTAAAACTACTCTGCTTCCTTAGGACTATTATAAAGAAGTTTTCAATGGCAAACTAGAAGTTTCTCTTTGTGTGTAACTGTGTGACACCTAAGTTGTGATAGGCTTCCTGCTACTTTTACAGGAACCTCATGGTTCTTCTGTCAAAGTTACAGGGCAACCCCAACTGAAATTCAGATGCAAAATGATCTCATATATAGGCTAACAATCCTGTTAAATTCCTTCTTAGGAGAACTTTGCTAGGCATTTCACTGGAGGTTCTGCAATCTCCCACTATAACTTAGATGCATAGTCAAACCTGGAGTAATGTTCTAAACTGGTTTGTTGCTCATTTTATGCTAAAATTACCAAAGTTAATTGGAAGAACTTGATGAAATACTTACTGTATTTTCTCTTCCATCATATTATAGATAATCTATCATCTTCTACTGGCCATCTGATGATTCCTAAAGTCTTAAAAGTTCCATTGTATATTCTATTCCTTAAACCTTTGCCAAAAATAACTATCGTGCTCTTTCTTGAATTTGCCAAGTCGTCTGCATTATTGAAGTAACATTGTTATAAGAAGTAATCTAGTCTCCAGAAAGTACTTGTATAAAATAGACCACCAAGTGAAGACCTCCCTTGCAGCCAGATGCCTTGGCCACCAGGGAGAGCCCACCCAAGGCAATCATGTCCTGGAAGCCTGCCAACAGAGGACAGTGAATCTCAAAAGGGCAGGATGTATTTCTGACCCGAGCAGCAGCAAACTGAATTGAGGAACTCATCAGTTACTTTACTACTTTCTCTTCTACCACATAACATACAAAGTTTCTAAGCGTCAGCAGCAATGGAGTCTCTAACTGAAATCAAAGCACAGATCAATGTCACATGAGGTCAGGAACAGGGTACAGAGAAAGCTTAACTCCAGCAGATTCAGATTCAGGTTAGTCAACTGTCACCAGGGTACAATGAAATTCCTTGCTTGCATGAAGCTCACAGAGTAAACAGTACACATGGTAATAATAAATAGGACAATGGATACAGCAACGAGTGCAAAACAATGGAATGGTGCAAAGTATAGTAACGCAAACTGAAGTCATGCAAAAACAAATGCTAAAGTGATAATAGAAAAAGAGGTAGAATTAAGGGTTTAAGGACATAGCAGCACCACTGGGAAAGGGTTGTGAAAGAGGTGATTGGTTCAGAGGGCTGTTAACAGTGGGGAAGAAGCTGTTCTTGAGTCTGGTCGTCTGGGCTTTCAAGCTGTTGTAGCTTCTCCATGAACGTAGAAAAGAAAAAAGGGAATGGCCAGGATGGCAGGCATCCTTAATGATACTGTTAGCCTTCCTGATGCAATGCACCATGAAGATGGAGGGGTGCCAATCTTAAATTAGGAGCTTGAATCAAGCTTAAGATCCTGGACAGGATCATGATTGCAAAGAATTAGACCAAATCACTAGCAAGGAATAACTTGTACAGATAGCACATAAATATTGATCATTGTGAATAAGGAGACTATATTCACCACTGGATCTTTTCCACTTTTAAAGACTTGTGAAGAACTTAGAGCAGGAAAGTAGCTATCCAGCCATTTATGTATATTCCCAAGCACTTTTTTTTATCTATCCCTGACTACCCCTAAACAGTGGCTTGTTAGGCCATATCAAAGGACAAAGAATCAACTACACTCTATGGGTCTGGAATCATAAAAGGCAGACTAGGTAAAGATAGTGAATGTTCTTCCTTGAAGGAGATTAGGCAACCAGATGGACCTTTAAACCATGATTCAGTGGTTTCATTGCTACCATGACAAACATTTCAATTTCACATTCACTTAATTATTTGAATTTAAATTTCCCCAACTTCTATATCTGGATATGAACTCCAAATCAACAACCAGATTTATGGATCCCGATCCATAACCATTATAATGCCATTCCCACACTACTGCTAACTTGTCTCAGATGTAAATTGATGGAAATGTATGAGTGGAACTTGGAATGTGATTCTAAACCAATTCCTGAATGCATGAAAACCAGACATTGTGCTGCACAAGTTTGAGTTGTAATGTAAATCCAGCCTGATGTCAATCCATATTTTTCCCATGTGCATGTACAAGGATAATTGGACTGTGGTCTCCTAATGCTGGCCATCAGCTGACAGCTCCACAGAGAACTGTGTTGATTTCATTGCATGTATGCTCAGAAATACTTTGGGGGAAATATGGACTCCCATGAGTGAGTAAGTTTGGGAGCAAATGGGAGGGTAGGTTAAATCTGCAGAAGTGAAAGTGCATTGGAAACTTGATATCTGCATTAGGACTTCTGCATTTAACCTCAGCATGTCTGACTGTTTGGAAGGAATGAACTCAGGAGAGCCATGTTGGCAATGTCAATGTGGTAAGCGTTCAATAAGAACAATATCAACAGATGTTTGGGACTTAAATTTGATGTGCATGGGATTCCCAAACTTCCTGGAACTTGCCAATGAAACCAAGGTGAGAGCACAGCGACACTGGATAGGGGCTAATGTGTTGACAGGCAAATCTGGCAATAAATACTGCAGCCATACAGCTGCTTTCTTGCGTGACTGTGAAAGTATTTCTTCACAAAGTTTGTGTTGGGAGATTCTGTAGAAAATTTTGGAAAAAAATTGTTAGAATTTGAACTTTGTGAAAATTGCTGTCAACTTTCCAGGCTTTGGAAGTGCCATCTTGTTAATTGCTCTTTTCATCTCCCCATTTCCACATCCAATGGATATTGAAACACCGTAGGGCCCCAAGGAGGCTTTTAATACACTAACACCAAAGATCTCTGGAAGATGTCAGATATGTACAGAAAAAAAGAGATATCCAGCTTGCTGTAGGCGATATCCACTGCATAGTGTCAGGGAAGGGGCTGTGGTTCGCTGATATACCGGAACACCAGGGTTTGAGGAGGTTCAGGATTTCACATCAGGTGGTGACAGATACTTGCAGAATGCTGTAACAAGGCAAACTGTGTGCCAGACATGGTGGCCATGTTTTAACAGTGGCTGTCAAATTCATCACAACCTCAACTTCTTTGGCTCATGATCAATCCAGGGCTTTGCTGGAGACATCTGCATGATCTGGCAGTCAGCCATATACAGATGATTAATGCTTTGTTTGCTAAGGCCGCAATTATAACAACTTTGCTTGTGACAATGCCAATCAGAGTGAATGGGTGCTCGGGCCTGCAGCTGTGGCTTGTTTATCATAGGCAGAAAGTGTCACTAAATGCACACAAGTAACAATCAAAAAATTACCAGATCACACTGAAGCATTCAAAAACTACAAGGGCTTGCATTTCAGCTGATCTGCAATCACAGATGATCTGCTCCTCTGTATAACGTTTCCAGGTGCCATAATGTCTTCATCCTTCAATAGTGCAACTTCCCCAATTTCTCCTCACTTGCCCTTGTAGCCACATAATTATCATGACTTCAAGAGCAGATCAGAGGGTGAATATACTGTAGAAAGTAACTCATCTCCTGACATTCCAAAGCCTTTCCATCATCGACAAGGCATAAAGCAGGAACTTGATAGAAAACTCTCTATTTACTTGGATGCGTACAGCACCAATAACTCCCAACAAGTTCAACATCCAGCTCAAAGCAACCTGTTTTATTGGCATCCCATCAATCACTCTACCATTGATACACAGTGACTGCAGTGTGTACTATCTACAAAATGAACTGTGGTTGCTCACCTGGGCTACTCAGATAACATTTCCAAAAAACACAACATTTACCACCAAGCAGGACAAGGGGAGCAAGGTGTATTGGAATACCACCACCTGCAGGTCCCCCTCCAATCACACATCATCCTGACCTGAAAATATATCACCGATTCCTTATCATAGCTGAGCCGAAATTCTGGGTCTCCCTCCACAATAATATTGTGGGAATACCTGCATTGCACTTTCTCTGTAACTGTAACACTTTATTCTGCATTCTGTTATTGCTTTCCCCTTGTACTACCTCAATGCACCGATATGATGAACTGATCTGTATGGATGGCGTGGGAAACAAAGTTTTTCACTGTACCTTGGTACATGTGACAATAATAAACCAATTTACCAATTTACCACAAGAACTGCAGCAATTCACCACCAGTTTCTCAAAGGCAATTAGGGATGGGCAATAAATGCTGGTCTTACCAGTGATGCCCAGGTCCCAAAACAAATTTAAAAAAAGCAAAAAGCAGACTTCTTGCCTGGCTGCTCAAAAATAGGGAATGTCTCAGTTAAAAAAAATGGCCAATGAGAATCCAACCAAAAGGGCGAAGGAGCAGAACAACCAAAGCCATCTGACAATCAGAAACTTAACCAATCAATCAACGGACTTGCTAAAGGTATGCTGCAGATGTCTAGATGGTCTTCTGAATACACTAGCCAGGGTGGGGGTGGTTTGCTGTACTCTGCACAACATTATGTGGCAGGGAGGCTTGAAGACACAAGCCAGAGAATGGAGACATTTCTCATGAGGAACAAGAAAAAGTGGAGGATGAAGAAGAAGATGCAATCAAAACAAGAGGCATGACATCAATAATAGGGGATCACTTAGGCTCCATCCATCCACTTCTCCAGGATTTAAATGCCAAGCCATCTTTCTATTTCTTCTTCCACCAAGGCAAACCAGGCAGCAACAACTTCTCATGGCTTGAGCCCACCACCAATCCACATTACTCTGTATCCCCAGTACAAACTGTTAAATAGCCACTTGAAGATCACTTAACATGTTCCGGATCAAAATGTGGTATCAATAAATGATTTCTTTGTGAGTCCCAGGGAGTAAAGTGTCCAACTTAATGCCCACTCCCCATTCACTTTGTATTCCGCCTCACTCACTGTTCATTCGTGTTCAGGGAAGGTCAGGTGACTGGCCTGTGTGTATGCTGTTGACGTACTTTCCTCCTTCTCTCAGATAAGATCTTTATTAGTCTCATGTACATCAAAACACACAGTGAAATGCATCTTTTCCGTAGAGTGTTCTGGGGGCAGTCCGTAGAGTGTTCTGGGGGCAGCCCGCAAGTGTTTCCATGCTTCTGGCACCAACATAGCATGCCGACAGCTTCCTAACCCATATGTCTTTGAAACGTGGGAGGAAACTGGAGTACCCGGAGGAAACCCACGCAGAGACGGGGAGAACGTACAAACTGCTGACAGACAGTGGCGGGAATTGAACCCTGGTCACTAGCACTGTAATAGTGTTATGCTAACAAAGGAAACCTTTGGTAAAGTTTCTTGGCCATGTGCTTTGTTGGTACGGGGAGTGACTTCATACCCACTGCACGACCGCAAAAAAGGACCCAGCTGAGAAACAGCAGAGGGTTTCCATGTTAAGAAGGAATTTTAAAAGTTTTTTAAAATATCTGAAAATAAATTAGGTCAGCTTCTGTCTTCAATTAGTTGTTTGCCCAAAATATCTCTGAGTTGATACCTCTGAATACCTCTAAATCCCCTGTGGCCCCAGAAAAGGTGGAAGAAGGCCACTCAAATCATTGTTCTAAAGACCAATAAAAGTCTTTTGATGAATGTCAACAGTGCTTTGGATGGTCCCATTGTCTTCAGGTCCAACAGCACATGGGCAGAGCCAGATATGGAAGCTGGAAAAGAAGGCAGCATATGGGGCACAGATTGAGGAGGGGAAGAAATGGTCAGTAATCCAGCTTCCACGTGTCCAGTCGCCATTATCCCTTCTTCACTTTGTTTCTGCCCATGAACTCCAGAGCACTATTGTAAAAGAGTGGGGCACTGAATGGTTATGATGGAGACCAACTGTGGGTTAAAGAGAGCACAGGCTGTTTGATATTTGATCAGCCTGCATGCTTTCAACCTTTGTATCTGAGCTGTCTGCTCGTTATCATGACTGCTGTGATCAGCTATTGATAACCTTGTCGTTGATTGCCTTAGCACATCGTGACAAAGCCCAATTTCATCTTAGACTGACTCTTCCTCATGAAGGAGATACATTTTTGTGGCAGCAGAAGGTGGCAGAAGTCATTTAGAAGTCTCTGCTACTTGCTGGAAGAGATGATAGAACACAAATGAGAGGAGTCTGCAACCCTCACTGACATGCAAACCTCACTCTTTTGCAGAAGATGGCATGAATCCAGAGCCAACAACAACGGAACAGTGGAGGGCCATGCCTAACTGCAGTGTCTCATCCACTGGCCCCTCATGGAGGATAAAGGAACCATGATAGCCAGGTTGAGACCAATATAGATAACAGTATGCTTATGCCTAATGCTCCTTCTCTTTCCCACAAGTTCTCTTGACTTACAAACTGCAGATGACATTAGAACAGACCTCTCACTTAGCTCCCAACATAACCTTATCTTTGTGCTTTTCACCTTTGCAAGAAGTCTTACCTGGCAAACGAAAATAGATAAAAAAAACTGCAGATGCTGAACATCAAAAATTAAAACACAAAATGCTGGAAATACACAACAGGTCGGGCTGAAACTGTGGGAAGGGAAGTAGAGTTAACCTTTCAGAATTGTTCAGACAGAGAGTCCTCGACCTGAAACATTAACTCTGTTTCTCAGTCCTACCTGGTAAACTGGTTGTCCAACAGAAAGATAGTGAAGATGATGGTGTCCCATCACTTCATCTGACATTGGCACTGTGAAATGTGATCTGCAGCCAGTGCAGGATGAGAGAGGAGCCTAGAATTACCACAGGATGAATCATCCCAAACATTATTGAGCATGCCATGGTCTCCTCAGTGAGAACATAAGAAATAGGAGCAGAAGTAGGCCATCTGGCCCGTCAAGCCTGCTCTGCCATTCGATAAGATCATGGCTGATCTGTTCGTGGACTCAGATCCACCTACCTGCCTTTTCCCCATAACCTTTAATTCCCCTACTATGCAAAAATCTATCTAACTGTATCTTAAATATATTTAATGAGGTAGCCTCTACTGCTTCCCTTGGCAGAGAATTCCACAGATTCACTACTCTCTGGGAAAACCAGCTTCTCCTCATCTCTGTCCTAAATCTATTCCCCCAAATCTTGAGGCAATCTCCCCTAGTTCTAGTCTCACCTACCAGTGGAAACAACCTTCCTGTCTCTATCTTATCCATTCCTTTCACAATTTTATGTTTCCATAAGATCCTCTCTCATTCTTCTGAATTCCAGTGAGTATAGTCCCAGACGACTCAATCTCTCCTCATAGGCTAACCCCCTCATCTCCGGAATTGACCTGGTGAACCTCCTCTGCATTGCCTCCAAAGCCAGTATATCTTTCCTTAAGTAAGGAGACCAGAACTGCATGCAGTACTCCAGGTGCAGCCTCACCAGTACTCTGTACAGTTGCAGCATAACCTCCCTGCTCTTAAATTCAATCCCTCTAGCAATGAAAGCCAGCATTCCATTTGCTTTCTTGATAACCTGTTGCACCTGCAAACCAAACTTTTGTGATTTGTGCACAAGCACTCCCAAGTCCCTCTGCACAACAGCATGCTGCAACCTTTCACCATTTAAATAATAATCTGATCTCCTATTTTCCTTTCCAAAGAAGATGACCTCGCATTTACCAACACTGTACTCCATCTGCCAGACCCTTTCCCACTCACTTAACCTATCTATATCTCTCTGCAGACTCTCTGCATCCTCTGCACAATTTGCTTTTCCGTTCAATTTATTGTCATCAGCAAATTTACATATGCTACACTCGGTCCCCTCTTCCAAATCATTAATGTACATTTTGAACAGTTGCGGGCCCAGCACCGACCCCTGTGGCACCCTGCTCATCACTGATTGCCAACCAAAGAAACACCCATTTATCCCAACTCTCTGCCGTCTATTGGTTAACCAATCCTCTATCCATGCTAATACATTACCCCCAACTCCATGCATCCTTATCTTATGGATAAGTCTTTTATGTGGCACCTTATGGAACACAATTCCATTTACTGCGTTTGGCCCATATCCCTCTAAACCCTTCCTGTCCATGAACTTATCCAAATGTCTTTTGAATGTTGCTATTGTTCCTGCCTCAACCAATTCATCTGATAGCTTATTCCATATGCCAAATACCCTCTGCGTGAAAAAGCTGCCGAGTTTACAACATCCACCTGTTCCCCTCTATCCACTGCGCTAATTATATCCCCAAAGAACTTCAATAAGTTTGTCAAATGGGATCTGCCCTTCCTGAATCCATGCTGCATTTGCCTGATGGGACCATTTCTATCCAGGTGTCTCGCTATTTCTTCCTTAATGATAGCTTCAAGCATTTTCCCAACTACTGGCCTATAGTTACCTGCCTTTTGCCTACAACCTTTTTTAAACAGTAGTGTGATATTCACTGTCTTCCATTCTGCTGGGACCTGCCCAGAGTCCAGAGAATTTTGGTAAATTATCACAGTGTGTCTACTATAACCTCTGCTGTTTCTTTCAGTACTCTGTGATGCATCACATCAGGACCAGGGGACTTGTTTACCTTTAGGCGCACTAGTTTGCTCATCACTACTTCTTTAGTGACAGCGATTGTATCGAGGTCCTCACCTCCCATCCCATCCATAACATCTCTTTGACATGTTAGACATGTTAGACATGTCCTCCACTGTGAAGACCGACACAAAATAGTTGTTCAAGGCTTCAGCCATTTCCACATTACTCAATATTAATTCCCCCTTCTAATCTTCCAAGAAACCTTTGTTTACTTTATCCACACTTTTCTGCTTTATATAATTATAAAAACTTCTGCTATCTTTGTGCTAATTTACTTTCATAAACTACCTTCCCTTTCCTCATTGCTTGCTTAGTTGTTCTTTGTTACTTTTTAAAGTTTTCCCAATCTTCCAGTTTCCCACTACTCTTAGCGACATTGTATGCATGAGCCTTTAGTTTGATGCCTTCTTTTATTTTCTTAGTTATCCAAGGCTGGCTCTCCCCACCCTTACTGTCCTTGCTTTTGACTGGAATATGCTTTTGTTGAGCATCATGAAAAATCTCTTTGAAAGTCTTCCACTGTTCCTCAACTGTCCCACCATATAGCCTATGTTCCCAGTCTATGCTAGCCATCTCCACCCTCATCCCGTTGTAGTCTCCCTTGTTTTGGCATAATACACTGACTGGGTTGAGATTGAACTATTCCACCCTCCATTTGCATGAGAAATTCAATCATACTATGGTTACTCTTTCCAAGAGGATCCCTAACTACAAGATTGTTCATTTTACCTGTCTCTTAGACCAGGTCTAAGATAGTGTTTTCCCAAATAGGTTCAGTAACATGCTGTTCAAGAAAGCTATCACCGATGCATTCTATGAAGTCCTCCTCAAGACTGCCTCAGCCAACTTGATTCGCCCAATCTATGTGAAGTTAAAGTCCCCAATGACAACTGCCATTCCATTCTTATATGCGTCAAATATTTCTTGGTTTATTGCCTGTGCTACTGTAATGTTATTATTCGGTGGCCTATAGACAACTCCCACCAGTGACATTTTCCCTTTACTATTCCTGACAGGAATTAGGCTGTGAACTGCTCTAAGCACATTGTTTTTGTGGGCCGTGGGAGTCATGTGGGAAGGAACAATATTCTATTGCTCAACAGACAATTTTTGGTTTGGCATGGTGACGGAAAGGGCAGAACAATATGGCAAAATATAAATATTTTGACTATTCTCTCATTACATCATATCCCATCATCTGGCTTTAACAGTGTCTGGCAACAAGGTTCTCGCCCTGCTCTGGGCTGTAGTGTGGCTTTAGCATGTGGTATATTCCAGGTAGGACTTTCCACTGAGGCAGATTTTCCTCACCCATTTCTCCCCACTGAGATGCACCAAGGCGAATTGATTTCTGAACACATTTGTGGAAAGCACTGTTTATCCCCTGCTCTTCCCTTTTCCAGCATGCACCACAGCAGGACTCATGCCCTCTGATGCAGACTTTTCACTGCAGTCCCTGTCTCCAGATGTCTAGATCCCCGAGTGAAACCCAACTCCCTCTCCTCCCCAAGAAACAGGAATAAGAGTAGGGTACTTGACTCCTGAGTCTGCTCCATCATTCAATAAGATCATGGCTGATCCTGTCTTGGCCTCATCCCCACTCTCCCCTCTTACCCCTTTATTCTTTTCTAGATTAACTGTGAGTCAATCTCTGCCTTAAATCTCTGCTCTTCACCTCCACAGCTCTCTGGGGTAGAAAATTCCAAAGATTCACAACTCGCTTGGAGAAAAAATTCCTTCATGTTTCCATCCAAATTGGGTGATTCCTTATTCTGAAGGTATGCTCCCCCTCTGGAGAACATCCAACCTGTCAACCTCCCTCAAAATCCTCTACTTAAATAAGATTACCTCTCATTCTTCCATGTTCCTATGAATACAGGAGCAAACTGCTGAATATTTCTTGATATGTCACTCCCTTTACCCCAGGAATACAGCAAGTGAGTCCTTTCTGTGCCCCCTCTGATGCAAGTATCATTCCTTAAACGTGTAGATCACAAGTGAACACAGTACTCCAGGTGCGGTCTCACCAGCATCCTGTAAAGTTGCTTAAAAACCTCCCTACTTTTATACTCCAATCCCCCTAGCAATAAAGGAGACAGAAAAGACTGCAGATGCTGGAATCTGGAGTAACACACAAAAAGCTGGAGGAACTCAACGGGTCAGGCAGCATCTATGGAGGGAAATACACAGTCGACTTTTTTGGTCGAGACCCTTCATCAGTCCATATAAATATATGGCCTCAATCCCAGGTGCTCTAATTCTGTGCAGTATCCTTCTATGTGGCACCATTTCAAATGTCTTCTGGAAATTAAAATGCACTATATTTACTTGCTTCCCTGTGTCCATCCTGTTTGGTACATCCTCAAAGAACTTTGTCAAACATGATTTCCCTTTCTTGTTGACTCTGCTTGATTATCCTATGGTTTTCAAAATGCCATGCTTTTGTCTCATTAATAACGGATTCCAGCATTTTTGCAGTAACTGGCCTATTGTTTCCTGCTTTCCATTTCCCCCTTTATTGAATCTCCTGCTGACCTACCTCTGAGCTGATTCATTGTAGGCATGAATGAATGACTTCCCCTGAGGATAGGTTGTCCTCACCCTGCTGTATGTCCTGCAGAATTAGAACTGTCAAGTTAATTAGTATAGGATTAAGAGCACAGAAGGAGTCCATTCAGCATGTCATGTCCTTGCTAACTAAAGAAGATGACCCAACCCTTCCCTCCTTTCCAACATATCAGGAATTAAAGCTGACTCCTCTGTTTTTGACCTTAGAATTACCTGCAGAAATAGGTAGGATTTCTGTTGCTGTGGCAACTCGAGTTCTATCCAGGAGACTGACGGAGACAAGCTGAGGCAGCCAGATGCCTGATTCAGCATCCCAGCTCAAAAAACCCCTTAGGATTGGTCAGACTTGCTTGAGAATACTAAGGTGCAGTCTGTCCCAAGTGGGGAAAGAATCAGTTGCTCCTACCAGGCATACTGTCAGTGTCAAATATTGGAGCGTCAGTTGGGATGACATGACTGCTGGTGTACCCAGATACATGATCCAGTTTCCATAATCAGCATTTACCTGGACATGAATGGAGTGAGGGATTTTCCTTATCACAAATGCTGGCTTCTGGTGTCCTTTAACCATACTAATGCGATTGATGAGACCCCAGATGTAAGGGAAGCCAATCAGTTAAGCAAATCCCCATATTCTCTTCTACTGACTGTTGAGCTCAATGACAGAGTTGGTAGGCTGATAAGCCTTGATGAACAAGGAGTTGGTGACTAGTTTGCTGCAGTCTGGGAGATATTCCAGGGCCCTGGGCTTTAGCCACTTGCCCATGGGTCAGCAGAACCTGTTGTAACAGCTGCAAATGTGTGCTACAGACTGCCTGGAATAGTGCAGTCTCATGATACATTGCTCTTCATTAAAATCCACAAAAGTGAGTCCCCACAATGCTGCATCCACCTTCTCATCTGCTGCATTTCTCTAGGCTGCTCTTGTTAGCCTCTGAGGCTTCTGTTGCCACTGCTTCTCCATTCAAAATAAACTGGCAATAAAAGTGCTGTTGATGATCAGACAGGATTTACTGAGAGCTGGGAACCCAACAAAATAAATTGAGGAAGAAGTGATCTGTAAGCTGGAAATTCACCTGAAAAAAATCAGCATTTTCCTGTCACTGACTTACCTACAGGTGCTGCTGAGTTTCTGAGAGACCAATACCATTAGGTTTTACTGGTGGGGTTACAGAAGCTTCAGTCAGTGTGCTATACGGCCCTGGTTTGCCTACATTCAGATAGCTCACACCTGCCCCTAAAGAACAAGATTAGTGTCTGGTAAAAATGGGAGCTAGAGGTTAGGAGACATGTGGCAACTTTAACCCCTTGCCCATCCTCTTGATTTCAGATCAGGCATGGGTAAAATCAAACCTGCAGTAAACTAGTCCCACACTGTGATCAGAATAACATTTCATTTACCAACCTGACAGAATCAAATGAGTTTTTATTTTGGAGAGGGGTTGACAGTTGGCCCCTGAACACCTTACATTGTAAGAGCAAGATACGACTGGAAATGATTCTGTGTCATTATTAAATAGCTGCAGAAAATTTGAATTGATGTGTAGATACCAACAGTGCCCTCTAATGTACAGCAATACATCTGCCAGTGCTATAAACTGCAAACCTCTGAGCTTCTGTAGCCTGCAGCATTAATTTTATGCCGACACATGGGGAAAAAAATCAGTGTTGCATGAAAATCCAAGAATTTATTAAATATAATTATTCTCATAACTATTGTTAACTATGCAGTAAAACTTGCACAAGCTATGGAAAATCTTATTCAAAGCATAGAAATGCACACTATTCTGAACAACTGTTACCCTTTCTATGCCAGGAAAACAGTGATTCCTTTTTCCTGGCCAATAAATGAAAACTTATTCAAATGAAATAGTTCCATGTTGCGACATCAATTGGTGCCTACAACTAAGTATTTTTGATCAATGCTAAGTTATTAATTGAACAATCATTGTATTTAAAAGAATGTATTTCTTTCGTATCAAACTGGAAATCATTTTCCATTAAAAATAATGGAGAATCTGAGTGGGAGCACAGAGAACAAGTTTTTTTGAAATTCAGGTACAGCAGGCAAATGAGGGAATGTGAAGGATTGAACTAGAAAACTCAAACTTTCAGACCAATGGTACATGAGACAATGTATTACCTATTTATTTTAATAGCCAATAAGTTGGTACTGTTGTTTTAAAATTATTTTGTCATAGTTGTAGCCTTCAAACACTAATATAGCAGTCAATTACCTGAAGTTTGCATCAACAATAACGGTGACGCTAACATTGTGCATGGTTATAGTGGAAGTAAGTACAATAGGAAAATGTGCAATTAAATGTAAAGATTGGAAGTGGACATTCAGTTTCCTCTTCTTCTCCAATAGTTGGATTTTATTGGTAGCTCACCAATAGATTTTCCATAAATCTCATGAAGTGCATGAAGTTACAGTACTTAGTCACTAATTACTTATCAGATAGTTTGATGTGGTAAATTCAGGTGTAAGCAAATTGCTAACGGTGTAAATCCTCAATTATTGCCGAAAGAATTCTTTAGCCAAGAATTTAATGTTAGAAATGTTGCATCCATTCTTTTAGAACTTAAATAGAGTCATAGAGTCACACAGCATGGAAACAGGCTATTCAGGCCACCATGTCCACATTGGCCAATGGGGACCTGTCTGTAATTAATTCCATCTCCCAGCACTTGGCGCATAGCCTTCTATGCCTAGGTGATTCAAGTACTCATGTGGACACTTCTTAAATGCTGTCAGTAACTCTGCTGCCACCACTCTATCAGACAGTGTATTCCAAGTATCCACCACTCTCTGGGAGAAAAAGGTCCCCCCCTCAGATCCCACCTCAATGCCACTAACACAAAGTAAATTTGGAAACAACTTCTCCCGGCAATTATTGTTCAACCATTTATCACTAAATGTTAAAAATGAATCTCCCAACGAACACTTTGGAATAGACAAGACGGGAAAACAATGCAAAATATTAGAGTGGCCTGAGCAAAGAATAAAACTTAATCAACATATTAGCTTGGATTGTGGAGAGATGTTGACATCTGGGTGTAACTTTTTTTTTAGTTTTATTTACAGCGTGGTAGCAGGCCCTTCCGGCCCAATGAGTCCGCGCCGCCCATTTTTGAACCCAAATTAACCTACCCGTACGTCTTTGCAATGTGGGAGGAAACCGGAGCACCCGGAGGAAACCCACGCAGACACGGGAGAACGTACAAACTCCTTACAGACAGCGACGGGATGATATTACTTTTGAAACTGCCAGCAACTTTGAGGTTTCCATATGAACAGCTATTTGTGGTTGTTTTTCAAAGCACACTCTGATATTACACTGGGTGCAGTGGGGGAGCATGAAGTCATAGTAATCCCTTAGCATTACATTAGAGTAGAACATGGAAGAAGCTCTGAACTAAGGCCTAGATAATTAATTTACTTCTTTTTTAAACTTGTTGGAGTTTATTTAAATGTTTTTTTAGTTATCAAGTGTACTGAACTATCTTAGCATCTTATTTTTAAAACAATTTGATGAATTTAATTTCTTTTTAATTATTCAGTTATTCATTATAGTTTTTGAATGCTTCTGAATAACATAAAGTAATTTCCACTG
Organism: Pristis pectinata; assembly: GCF_009764475.1. NCBI lineage: Eukaryota > Metazoa > Chordata > Chondrichthyes > Rhinopristiformes > Pristidae > Pristis > Pristis pectinata. Next base: position 33,632,148 of record NC_067419.1, read on the forward strand.
TTTTGAAAACCTTTGACTGTTAGCTAGGCCAGGTCCCATGGATTGTCCAGCCATCAAACTTCTTTCAGTAGTTTTGTGTGGGGGTTCACCTTGATCCTCATACATAAAAGATTTGCCTTGCAAGAGACCTTACACAGTGAAGGATCTCAAAAATGGGAAATATCCTCAAGATAAAAGAGGGGTTAGCAGATCCTGGGTTATTGAATGTATTTGATTATTTTGAGAGCCATGTAAACCAAGAAGTGTAGGTCAAATGTCTGAAAACATGTTTACAGGTCTTTGTGGGTCTGGTTTGTTCATGTTAGATGCAATAGCAACCCATTCATGGTTAAGGCAGATTCTTTTTACAATTCAGTTAAGTCTACTTTGAAGTCCTCTGTGCATTACACATTGATTCCCCCACATTGATTCTTCTCTTCTTCAACAGACTCTGAGGGACAGCGTTCATGTCCAGCTGAGCAGAAAGAACAAGATCTGAATCCTGCACTGGGGTCCCTGTCACCTGCTTTTTACCTATGAAGTATGACACTGCTGCTATTTAATTTACTAAGTGTGAGATTCTGAATTAGTGCACAGAATTAATCTTCCCCATGATGATGCTCCCTCAGAAAAAAATGGGCTCCTCTGTTGCAAACTCATTGGAGATTAAAGGTGTGATCTAGTCCAGGAAAGAATCAGTTGTAAGTTATTATGAAGATGATCAGATGTCATTCTGAAGACAAAGTGCCTGAGTGCTGTGGTTTGCAAAGATTGCATTGTTCCACCGGACTGATGAGCTAAACGTCTCATCACTGACCAGGAATGATGACATTTAGATAACTACCATTATCTCTTCATTAGGATGTCAACTATGAGATGGCTGAAGAGACTGATCCAATCTTTTTCCATTCTGTGCTCTCCTATCCTCCAGCAGGGGAAGAATCAATTAAAGAGTACATTTAATGCCATATGCTTAGCCAGTGGATGGACCTTAGTTGATGAGAGTCAACTTCATGGTGGGGTAGGAAACTGCATTAGGGTGATTAGAAGGAGTGAATGGATGAACAAGAATGAATTGTATAGACAGAGGAAAAGGTACTGCTCATTGACGAGTATGAAGGATGATATGATATTATAGGCTTGAAAAGGCAGTATGAGGTTTTGGGTTGATATACGCAGCAGAATGTGAGTGAAACTCCAATTGTGCTCACCTTTACTGACCTGGTAACACTGCTAACTACTCCTGCTTTGTGTCAGGGAGCATAACATTCCACTCTTCCTGCTCAACTTTTGGTTAACTTCAAAACACACCATTTATTGTTTCAGTCACCGATTTTCTAATTAGTGTTCCTCTTTGGCTCTGTAAACCCAGCAGCGTATCAGAGGAGGCAGCTGTGAACAAGACATGACCTTAGAACATCTCACAACCTTTCTTCAAGGTTCTATTCGCATCTTCCCAATTCCATCTCCAACAAATTGCACCTTTTGATTGGCTCTTTATGTCCTGGAGTTGAGATAATATCAATAAGTTCACCTTATGGTTATTGTGAAGAATTTAAGGATAACCCCAAAGCAAATTTATAAGACATGGATGACCTAAAATGCCATTGATGGATGCTTTGAAACTATTTTCTGGTTTCCCCTAGTGTATTAAAAAAACTATTACCCTGTGCATCTCTTCATTAATATCAGGCTCCTTGTTTCTCAATCTGATTGATTGAAGATGTATTCAGCTACTTTTCCTGCTCACACATGCCACAGATCTCCCATAGATGGTGCCATTTAGCATATCACTCAAATGTTCTTGGAAACTCTTTGGCAGCTGTAAGTGTAGAAAATGGTGAGTGCTGTTCCTTCAGACCTGAATACGAAGTCCCACTCTAGCTGGCCCACAAGGCGTGCTGTATAAGCAGTTACCTGATGGATTCAGCCATTCCCACCTCCAGGCAAGTAAATCTAGCCTGGAGCCTTTCATTGTAACACTTGGATTAAATTTGATAAAACAATCTTCATTAATATAATTAAGTAACCAACTTGTTTTTGAGAGATGTGTTAAAACCAGCTGGACATGTTTCAACTGAGTTGGACAAAAGGCAATGATTTTTCAATTATTGTCTGTTCCCCATTTACCTTTACAGCAGGGGGGTTGGGGGGGGGGGGGGTGGGGGGAAAGATTAAAATAGCCTCAGCATTTCAGTAAACAGCATTTCAATTGAACAGTCTAATTACAACATGTTTAAATATTGCTTGCATATAAAAACTTCATGCATATTTTTTTTCAATTACAAACCCAACTGCCAGTAGACGGTCTCCCCAATGCCAAAACTCTCCAGTTGTTAGTTTAACAACTGGAAACTGAAACCCCAGTTTCAATTCAGTCTGCTTCATGGAATGCAGAATTACAGGGTGATAAATACGTACTTCACATAAAATTAATTGATAAGCACAGTGGGAATGACTGATCGGTGATTTTATAATCCCTGGCTTTTTGTTAATATAACAGATCTCATCCAAATTAAACCTTATCAACTAATGCAAGGCTGCTGCTAGAATTGGATTAACAAACTTGATTATTTTTGTAGATCAATGCCGTAATTTGGAAGAAATTTGATTTGTCTCGCTGCAAAAGTAGATAAGTATGGTCAGTATTATTTGAATAAACCAGAATGCACTAGTGCTGGTGAGGGCAGATGATGTGGAAGATATGGATCAATAATCCAACTAACCCACAACAGCAGCTAAAGGCAGCATTCGGTAGGAAACTAGGTCCAACACTACTAACGTTAAAGGTGTTGAGGTGATACACTGAAATAGAAAATATCCGCAGAGGAGTTTGATTTCTCGATAAAGCAAAGTTCATCAAAATGCCAACATTTTATTTGTCAAAAGTATTGCCTATCAAGAAATGTACATTATTTCTCACCCACCTTCTTTTTGTGTAGGTAGGAAAAAGGTTTGGCATGGATATGGTGGGCTGAAGGGCCTATTTCTGAGCTGGACAACTCTATGTCTCTATGTAATCCAATGTGTCCTATTATAATCACTCATTTCTAAATAATAATGCAGTACATAATACCTTGGATTGGTATTAAACTGAATATGCAAAAATATTGCAGGGCGTTCACTTACACTATTAGACACAAAGATTCAAAGGATTAACATGAAGAGTGGCTGCCCTACATTCTTTTGAGCATGCATGGTTAATGGGTAATCCCACTAAGGTGCTTAAGAGGCCTTATAATAAGTAAAGAGAAGCTATTCAAACTGGTGCGAAAGTCTAGGATAGCAGGATAAGATTACAGCAGGCCATTTGAACCTGATATCAGAAAGCAGTTCATGAATACTGGAAATCTGGAACTCTTACATTCTCCCTGTGTCTGCGTGGGTTTCCTCCGGGTGCTCCGGTTTCCTCCCACATTCCAAAAACGTATGGGTTAGGAAGTTGTGGGCATGCTATGTTGGCGCCGGAAGCGTGGTGACACTTGTGGGCTGCCCCCATAATACTCTGCGCAAAAGATGCATTTCACTGTGTGTTTCGATGTATATGTGACTAATACAGATATCTTATCTTATCTTACCCCTTCCACAGAATGGTGAAAATTGATAGATTTTTGTCAGATATAGAACCATAGAACCATAGAACCATACAGCACAAAACAGGCCCTTCGGCCCACCATGTTGTGCCGTCCATCAGACCACCCTCACACTACCTAACCCCTTCCTCCTGCATATCCCTCTATCTCACGTTCCTCCATATGCCTATCCAACAAGCTCTTGAACCTGTTCAATGTATCTGCCTCCACCACCACCCCAGGCAGTGCATTCCATGCACCAACCACTCTCTGGGTGAAAAACCTCCCTCTGACATCTCCCCTGAACCTCCCACCCATAACCTTAAAGCCATGACCTCTCGTCTTGAGCACTGGTGCCCTGGGAAGGAGGCGCTGACTGTCTACTCTATCTATTCCTCTCAATATTTTATATACCTCTATCATGTCTCCTCTCATCCTCCTCCTTTTCAGTGAATAAAGCCCTAGCACCTTAAGCCTCTCCTCATATAGACCCTATGCAGAGAGATTGAATTAAGATACAGGTCAGACATATTTTAATTAAATGGCTAAGCAGGTTCAAGGTGATGAATAGCCTAATTCTGTTTCTGTTTTCTTATTTGGTTAATTATCAAGTTAAATTATGTACTGGTAGCTGGGAAAATAATATGGAAGCATGTTATCCAATGTTCCCAAATGATGCTTCAGCTCTTAGATTGAGGACTTTGAATAAGGACAATTAATTGAAAAAAGCATGTTCCATTCTATAAAGGTGAAACCCTTTAGGAGGCTTCAATATATTTCCGATCTTGACCCAAGAGATAATACTTGCTTTCTGGCAATTAGGAAACCTTGATAAAATAATCTCCGTCAATTAAACAGGAAATATGTTTCTAAACTAAGGCAAATGTTGCACTGTTGAAAGTATCCTGACTGGTTGTATCACAACCCAGTTTGGCAATTCCAATGCACAGGAATGCGAGAGGCTGCAGAGAGTAATGGACACAGCCTGGTCCATCATGGGCAGAGCCTTGCCCACCATTAAGAGCATCTACAAGAGGTGCTGCCTCAAGAAGGTGGTATCTGTCAACAAGGTTCCCCACCATTGGGGTCATGCCCTCTTCTTGCTGCTACTGTCGAGCAGGAGGTACAGAAGCCTAAAGTCCCACACCACCAGGTTCAGGAACAACTACATTCCTATAACCCTCAGGTTCTTGAACACACCTGCACAACTCCAACCGTACCTCAGCAATGGAATGCTACAGATGACCTCTTGTACTACCATGGACTTGTGTCCTTTTTTTGAACTAAGGTCTTGTTTTTTCATAGTCTGTTATTTTCTCTCTATTCACTGTCTTGTATAATTTATATATAATTTATATTCTGTGCATTATCTGTACCTACCTGCCTGTGATGCTGCTGCAAGCAAGCTTTTCATTGTACCCATACTTCACCATACTTGTGCACATGACAATAAGTCGACTTGACTTTTGAATTCTTAAAGTAAAAGAATAAAACATGAATTTTAGTATAGACTGATGTAACACAAGTTGATTTACTCTAAAGGATACTTTAATTATACATCAATGCCTTATTTGTTTAAGAAACACATAATTAGTGCCTTTCTCACTCAGCCATAAAGGACTTGCTGGATAAATGTTTGTTTTAAGTTTGGTTAATGTTACTACTAATTAACATTTTAAGAGCAGATCACTTGCTAATGGGTGCAAAATTCGACACAGTGGAGCCAGGATTTTCTGATATATTCAGTCTATTATCCTGACTCCCCTTGAATAAGGAACATTCATCAACTCCCAATGTCCAACTTAGTATAAAATTAAAAAATAGGGGTATCAATCCTTAAGATTTAACCTGGAGCTAAAAAATAATCTTCAATTCTCTGATGCATGGAAGCATTTAAAATTTGTGTCTGTTTTTTAATTTTTTTAACAATTTCATTTATTAGATCCGAAAAAGCTAAAGACTGGAAAAAATGTCTGACTAATCACTAACCATCCAATCAACTCACAATGTGTCTATTTGTTTTCCAATTAGCCCATGATAACTTGTGCTTCCAGAAAGGACCAGCTAGGTGACCAATGAGTGAAGTCTGTGGAGTAGGAGGGATATAAGAGACCAGTGATGAAACTTCCTGTTATAATTTCTAAGAGATTTGGTGCTCTTAGAGTGCTTCACTTTCATTCTTTCTTCTATAACACAGATTATTTTCTTACATTCAGGCTCTCTTCAGTTGCTTGGAAAAAGCAGAGGGTGAGGGGCTAATCCCTTGTAAACATCACTGTTAGCAATGCTAAAATACTCCACAAGATAAAATGGAGGGCCTGTACATGTGGGCCTGTGCTTGTGGTTGCTTTGTATGGCAATAGGATCTTGAGTGAATCGTATCTTCCTGGGCCCTTTCTAAGGATAAACTAGACATTTCTACACAGGAAGAGAATCTTGCAATCTGTAATGGCATAAAATATTTCTAAGTTTTAAAGAAACAACATAATCAGTCAGTCAGGCAACTTCTGTGAAGACAGAAACGGATTTAAAGTTTCAGATCCACAACATTTCAATAAACAAAGAAAAGTTAAAAATCAAACATATTTTAAGTTGCAGAAACGGGGAATGGGTGAACAAAAAAGAGGGAATGTCTGTGATAGGGAGGAGAGCACGACACAATGGTGCTGGGACTGGCTGAGGGAGAGCAGAGGAAAAGTAAATAGAAGAAGTGAATAAGGAGAGAGAAAAGAAAACAGTGCTGGAAATAAGACCTCAGAAGACTGCAGTAGTTGGAATCTCAAAATAAAAGATGCTGGAAATACCAGCAGGTCAGGCAACGTGTGTAGAGAGGGTAAAAAAACAAGTTAATATTACAGTTGATGACTGACCAGTTCTAATACAAATTAGAAAGGCTGGTTATCCTAAATGGTTGAATTCCATCGAATTTATTGTCATGTGCACAAGTATGATGAGGTACAGGTATAATAAAAAAATTGCTTGCCGTAGCATCGCAGGTACATAGGTACAGACAACATACAGACTATAAATTATACAAGACAGTGAAGAGAGAGAGAGAAAGAGACTGTTGAAAAACAAGACATTAGTGCAAAATAAAACACTATCAGAGACAAGTCCATAGTAGTGCAAGAGATGGTCCATGGTATTTCATTGCTGAGGTAGGATTAGGGTTGTACAGGTCGGTTCAAGAACCTAATGGCTGTAGGAAAGTTGCTGTTGCTGTTCCTGACCTGTTCAGTGTTAAGTTCTGACAGCTGTGAAATGCATCTAGTCAGAAGATAGAAAGCTGTTCCTCAAACTTACCTTGGGCTTTATTGGAAGACTGTAAGAGGGTAAAGATGGACAGATAGAGCGGAATGGAGAATTAAAGTGACAGGTTGCTGGAAAATCAGGAGACCGAACAGAGGCAAAGAAGTCACCCAATTTAAGTTTGTTTTTCCTAATGTAGAGTGGAAGCCTTTGGGCATGTGAAGCTGAATATCTTCTGGGAATCACAGATGGACTGCTAATGACTCCTGGGTTGCATTCTCAGTACAGTTAAAAGGATGTAGTCTCTATTATTCCATTATTCAACATTGCAAGAAATACATTTGCACACTGCTTTCCCTTCCACTCAGCTCTCCTTTTCCCATCGGCTTCAAAATTAAGACTAATTAAGTCACTCTTTATTTATTGCTGAAACAATCTTTTTTTTCAGAAGCATTGTTTTCCCTATATCTGCTTTAACTACGTTAGACTTACTGCAGCCACATATGGCAAGTATCCACATATCCTGAATAATATGTTCACCCATTGAAGATTGATATACACGTAATGTGGCAGTCATTTTATCAAGTTCATTTACACAGTAATGAGAAGTGTCAACCACTGTGACAAATGAAATGTGAAAACTCTAAGAAGCTGCTTGCTCAGCTAAGGCTTCCCATTAAATCCAAAATTAACCAGCAAATCTATTTCAAGGTGCCAATTGACCGACAATATTGTTTGTGGTCCTGTAAAAAAGATCTTTCCTCCTAAAATTCACCTTCAGAATGCAGAAATAAATAACTCATCATTATGAGTGTGAAAGGTTTTTTATTTTTATATTCTTTGACCCGACATCCAGTTTTTATTTTAGACTAGCTGAGCAAAGTTTATGTACTAAGATATCAGACTCAAAAGCAAGAAATTAGGAATAAACTGACAAAATTCTAGTTGACATATATGGGGTGATTCTTTCACTTATTATTTCATGACAATGATGACATTTGCTACTAATATTATGTTATTATTGGCATAAATAACATCCTTATCATGGAATCATAGAATTGTGATGGCACAGAAGGCGACAATTTGTCCATCGAATGTGTCTGGTCCTGGCAGAACAATCTCATTAGTTCCATACTTTTCCCAGGGCCCTGCAACTAATTCACAGTCAAGTATCTATCAAACTTCCCTTTGACAGCACAGGTTGATCATATTTCCAACATCTGAATAGTGTCAACTGGTGTTTTATATCAAGGGGTTTGATAAAAAGCTGCACCAATGGTTATTACAGAAAGTAGAAGCTTGTGATATAGAAGGTAACATATTGGGGTGGATAGAAGATTGGCTGGCTCACAGGAAGTAGTGTTTTCTTTTTCTGACCTGCAAGTGGTGTACCATAGGGATTAGTGTTGGACCCTCATCTTTTCACATAAGTGACTTGAATGAAAGCACTGGATGAAAGTTGCTAAGTTTACTGATAATACAAGGATAGCTGGGAAAGTAACCTGTGAATAGGACACAACGAGGTTAAAAGGGGATATAACCAGTTAAGTGAGTGGGCAATCTGCCAGGATAAAAGGTGTATGAAGCAAACGTTGAGAGATTGCAGAGCTCTGAGATGCAAAGAGTTCTGGGTGATGTGGTGCATCACTCACAAAGGCTAGTATATGGGCACAGTAATCAGTAAATCTAGCAGAATGTTATCATTTATTATAAGGAGAATTGAATACAAAAGTGGGGAGGTTTTGCTCCATCTGGAATTACACTCCAGACAATTGATGACACCACATCTGGAGAGTACAGTATTAGTTTCCCTAATGAGGAAGAGGTTAGTGCATTGGAAGCAGTTCAGAGAAGGTTTACTAGACCAACAGCTGAAATGGCTGCGTTACCTTCTGAGTGTGTTGTAATTAGGCGGCGCGGGCTCATTAGGCTGGAAGGCCCTGTTACTGTGCTGTATGAATAAAGTTTGCTAAAGTTTTCAGAGAGGAAAGGATGGGCAGGCTAAGCTTGTGAATGCTGGAGTTTAGAAGAGTGAGAGAAGACTTGATTGAAACATGTAGGATCCTGAAGTCTTGACTTGGTGGATGTGGAGGGGATGTTTAGTGGGATGATCTAGAACCAGGGGTTGCTATTTAAAAACAAGTGGTATCCCATTTAAAATGGATAAGAGAATTCTATCCTCTTGGGGAGTAGCGATTCTTTGGAACTCTTTGCCGCACCTGTCTATATCAATGGTGCTGAGGTCGAGAGGGTTGAGAGCTTCAAGTTCCTGGGAGTGAACATCACCAATGGCCTGTCCTAGTCAAATCACATAGATGCCACAGCCAAGAAAGCTCACCAGTGCCTTTACTTCCTCAGGAGGGTAAAGAAATCTGGTTTGTCCCCTTTGACTCTCACTAACGTTTACCAATGCACCATAGAAAGCATCCTATCTGGACGTATCACGGCTTGGTATGGCAACTGCTCTGCCCAGGACTGCAAAAAACTGCAGAGAGTTGTGGACACAGCCCAGCACATCACGGACACCAGCCTTCCCTCCTTGGACTCTGTCTTTACCTCTCGTTGTCTTGGCGAAGCTGCCAGCATAATCAAAGACCCCACCCACCCGGGACATTCTCTCTTCTCTCCCCTTCCATCGGGTAGAAGATATAGGAGCTTGAGGGCACGTACCACCAGACTTAAGGACAGCTTCTACCCCACTGTGATAAGACTATTGAACGGTTCCCTTATACAATGAGATGGACTATGACTTCACCATCTACCTTGTTGTGACCTTTCACCTTATTGCACTGTACTTTCTCTGTAGCTGTGACACTTTACTCTGTATTGTTATTGTTTTCACCTGTACTACCTCAATGCACTCTGTACTACCTCAACGTAACTGCACTGTGTAATGAATTGACCTGTACGATCGGTATGCAAGAAAGTTTTTCACTGTAGCTCGGTACAAGTGACAATAATAAACCAGTACCAATACCAAAGGACAATGGAAGCTGAGTCTTTGAATATATTGAAAGCAGAGACAGAGGGATATTTGATAAGTAAAGGAGTAGTTGATTACCACAGGTGGCTGGGTGTGTGCAGTTGAGGTTACAGCCACATCACCTATGATCTTATAAATTGGCGGAGGCCTACCTTTGCTTCTACTTCCTGTATTTAAAGTCTCATCCCAAAATAAACATTTCCAGCAGTGCAGCACACTCTCAGTATTATATACATGGGTCAGCATAGATCTTTATGCTCTGGCTACTGAAGTGGGACTTAATCAACAACCTTAAATGAAGGGCCTGGGCTGATCGGTGGCAAGTAACAAGCACCAGGTGATGATGATATCCAACAGGAGAAAATCCTGCTATCACCCCCTGACATGCAATGGCATTACCATCACTGAATCCCCCACTATCAATATCCTGGGACTTCCCATTGACCAGAACTTGAACTGGAGTAGCCATATATACAATGTGACTACAAGAGCAGGTCAGAGGCTAGGAATCCTGTGGCAAGTAACTCACCTCCAAACTCCCAAAAGCTGTCCACCATCTACAAGGCTCAAGTCAGGAACATGATGGAATACTCTCTACTTGCATGGATGAGTGCAGCTTCAACAACACTCAAGAAGTGCAACACCATACAGGACATAGCAGCATGCTTGATAGGCAGCCCATCCACAACCATTTACTCACTCCACCACCAATGCACAGAAGCCACAGACTGTAGAATTTACAGGATGCACTGCAACAACTCACCAAGATTCCTTCGACAGCACCTTCCAAACCCATGACTTCTACCAGCTAGAAGCGCAGCAAAAGCATGGGAACACCAGTACCTGGAAGTTGCCCTCCAAGGCGCACAACACTCTATATTGCTTTTACTTCCTGGTACTCCCTCCCTGACAGCATTGTGGGTTTACCCACACCTCAAGGACTGCAGCAGTTCAGGAAGGCAGTTCAATACCACCTTCTTAAGGGCATTTAGGGATGGGCAACTAAATGTTGGCTCAACCTGTGAAGCTCTCATCCCTTGAATAAATAAAACAAAAGTAAAATTCCTGAGATGAATTTAGGAGTATTACCAATGAAAAATTGACAGAAACCACACAGGGATAGGTGAGCAAAAATGTAGTCAAAGAGCCAGGTTTCAAGGACTATTTTAAAAGACGATAATGTGACAGGGAGGCAGATGTATTTAAGAGGGGATTTCAGTGCATAAAGCCTTGGCAGTTGAAAGCACAGTTGTCAAAGGTGGAACGATTAAGTGAAAATGCGCAAAAGACCAGAATATGATATGCGCTGTTATCTTGAAGGATTGTAGGGCTGGAGAAGGTTATGCAATGGAAGGATATGAAAACAAGAAAGATATACTTTCAAAACCGAGACATGATTGGACTGGGCACAGTGTAGACCAGTAAGAACAAAAACACTGGATGCTGAGAGAATAATGTTATGACATCAACCTAACTGTTTATTGTTGGGATATAGGTGTCACTGAGAGGGCTAGCATTTATTGTCCATCCTTAATTGGCCTTAAGAAAGTTGTAGTGAGCTGCCTTCTTGATCTTCTGCAGGTAGTGTCATTTGGTTGAGAACTCTGGGATTGAGATCCATCAAGGATGTAGAACAGGTGAGGATTGTGTGTGATGGTAGTGTCTCCATGCACGTGCTGCCCTGGAGTTTATTGGTGGTAAATGTCGCAAGTTTAGGTTGTGCTGCTGGAACAGCCTCGGCAAATAACTGCAGCGCAATTTGTAAATAGTACACACTGCCACTACCGTGTGCTGGTAGTGGAGGGAATGAATGTTTAGGGTCTGCTTTGTACTGGATGGTGTCAAGCTTCTTGAGAACTGATGCCACTGTACTAATCTGAGCATGTGGGGAGTATTCCATCATGCTCCTGAGGTGCATTGTAGATGATGGAAAGACATTGGGGTGTAAGGGAGAGACTTGCCATAGCATACCATTGAACATCAAGAGTAGATGGTTAGACTCTTGTTGGAGAGGATCATTTCTCTTCTGTGGTGTAAATGTTACTTGGCACTTAATAGCCCATGCCTGAATGTTGTCTATACTTGCTGCATGCAGGCATGGGCTGTTTCGTTTGCCGAGGAATGATGAATGGAATTGATCATTGTGCAATCGTCAGTGAACATCTCCGCTTTTGACCTTACGATGGAAGGAATGTCATTGATGAAGTAACTGAAGATGGTTGGAGTAAGAACACTGCTCAGGGAAATACCTGGAGTGATGTTCTGGGGTGGGGATGATTTAATCTGACAACTACAATCATCTTTTACGTCAAACATGACTTCACCTCTGGAGTATTTTTTGATGCCCATTGAATTCAGGACAGTGTTTATGGACTTCAGTAAGGCCTTTGACACGGATCCCACATGAGAGATTTATCCATAACGTAAGAACCCATGAGATTTAAATGCAAATGTAGCTCCATAAATCAGATTTATTTTCAAGAATTATGATCAGGTTATCCTATGTAGGACTGACAAATGGTGAAGGTGCTGTTATGGACATGTGCTGCTATTATTTATAATAGTGCATTGGTATTGATGTTGGAGGGTTTCTATTTGGTTAGCAGCAATTCAAATTGTACCTGTCTTTACAGGCACACTTAATTCAAAGTGATTACATTTGGAATATTGAGAACTTTTTCATTAATCTCTGAAATACTAATTAAGTTGTGAGCAAAGCTGGCATTTAACAGATCTACAAATAAATCCAGAGAGGTGCATGCAGCAAACAATATAATTTGTTGAATTTGGAACTGTTGAAGTTCATGGTGAGTAATGCACATTGTCCATAAATCTAACAGCTCCTCACAATAAACAAATAAGCACAAACGTAAAAAAATAGCCTCATTTAAACCCTCTGTGAATGGTTGCATTACACAGGCTAACTGAGCAGGTGCCAAAACAGAATGGGTTTATTCAGTTTGGACAGCTTTTCGGTATCCCAAACTAAATTTGCAACATTTTCAATCTTACTTTTGTTGTGTAAGCCATTTTTTTCTAGTGTTGGAAAAGCATTGGAAATCTTGATCTGATCTTTAAAGGGGAAAACCATAACATATGAGAGAAATGTAATTTTATCAACTATGTTTTAAATTGGAGCATGGACTTTCTGCCTGGTGCTGCTCCACACTGCACATATTGAACCAAACTTGGTATTGGTAATGGTTTATTATTGTCACTTGTACCGAGCTGCAGTGAAAAACTTTGTCTTGTATACCGATTGTACAGGTCAATTCATTACACAGTGCAGTTACATTGAGTTAGTACAGAGTGCATTGATATAGTACAGGTAAACACGTAACAGTACAGAGTAAAATGTCACAGCTACAGAGAAAGTGCAGTGCAATAAGGTGCAAAGTCACAACAAGATAGATGGTGAGGTCATAGTCCATCTCATTGCATAAGGGAACCGTTCAATAGTCTTATCACAGTGGGGTAGAAGCTCTCAAGTCTGGTGGTATGCGCCCTCAGGCTCCTGTATCTTCTACCCGATGGAAAAGGAGAGAAGAGAGAATGACCCGGGTGGGTGGGGGTCTTTGATTATGCTGGCTGCTTCACCAAGACAATGAGAGGTAAAGACAGAGTCCAAGGAGGGGAGGCTGGTGTCCATAATGCACAGGAGGTGCTGTGGTAGCTGACACCCAGTGAAAACTGTCTAAAATAAATATGAAACTTAAGGTGGGAGCCTTAACTCTTACAAAAGAACTGTTGGCCACTGTCCTCCCTCAGCTTCCTGGCCAAAAAAAACTTCCTCCACTGATACATCTGATTACTGAGCTAGAGGCATCTAAGTTGCCTGGACCTTATGGGCCCAAGGTCAGCCAGTTGGCTCTGAAGTTTGAAGAATTGCTCAGTACAATGTTAATGAGCCCCGGCTGCTGAAATGAAATTACCTCAAACTGCAGCTCCCAGGATACACTCAGCTAATTTACATCATATTTATATCATATCAGATTTCAGTAATTCATTCACTGTTAATGCAGTGGGAAAAAACAGCCCAAATCATTGCTTTTGAAAATCTATGTAATGCATTCTTTCAACTAATACTGATGATCTCCATGCTTGCCGACCACACCAGACTTTTTAAAGTCGATAGGAAAGCGCAGCTTTCATATGGAGGCTGTCCATTGTTAGTGGTTTCTTTAGATGCATTCCTGAAGCCAACACAGCCTTGGTGCTGGAAAATATGTCATATTCCAAACATTATTGAAGTAGTCCATCCTAGCCCTTCCTTCCACAGCAGTGGTCATGGTTAATGCAGAAACACTTAACAAATTTTATCTTTGCTCGTATCCTGGTCAAGTCTGCGTCTTCAGCCCTTTACTCCCTATATACACATGACTGTGTGGCCAGATTCTGCTCTAACTCCATCTGCAAGTTTGCAAATGATACCACTGTAGTAGTCTGTATCTCAAATAACGATGAGTCGGTTACAGGAAGGAGATAGAGAGCTTAGTGGCATGGTGTCATGACAACAACCTTTCCCTCAACGTCAACAAAAGAGCTGGTAATTGACTTTAGGAAAGGGGATGGTGTACATGCACCTGTCTACATCAAAGGTGCTGAGGTTGAGAGGGTTGAGAGCTTCAAGTTCCTAGGAGTGAACATCACCAATAGCCTGTCCTGGTCAAATCACATAGATGCCACGGCCAAGTAAGCTCACCAGTGCCTCTACCTCCTCAGAAGGCTAAAGAAATTCGGAATGTCCCCTTTGACAGTCACCAATTTTTATTGATGCACCACAGTAAGCATCTTATCTAGATGCATCACAGCTTGGTATGGCAATTGCTCTTCTCAGGGCTGCAAGAAACTGCAGAGAGTTATGGACACAGCCCAGTGGGTCACAGAAACCAGCCTCCCCTCCTTGGACTCTCGCTGCCTTGGTGAAGCAGCCAGCATAATCAAAGACCCCACCCACCCGGGTTATTCTCTCTTCTCTCCTCTCCCATCAGGCAGAAGATACAGGAGCCTGAGGGCACGTACCACCAGGCTCAAGGACAGCTTCTATCCCACTGTGATAAGATTATTGAATATATGATGAGATGGACATATGATGAGATGGACTCTTGACCTCACAATCTATCTTGTTATGACCTTGCACCTTATTGTCTATCTGAAATGCACTTCCCTGTAGCTGTGACACTTTACTCTGTATTCTGTTATCGTTTCTACCTGTACTACCTCAATGCAGTCTGTACTAACTCAATGTAACTGCACTATGTAATGAATTGACCGGTACGATTGGTAGGCAAGACAAGTTTTTCACTGTACCTCGGTACAAGTGACAATAATAAACCAATACCAATATTAATCAACAACTAGTCTTGGTGAAGGTGACCACAAAAAACAGTACATTCTCATAAAAACCCAACTAACCCATGAATATCCTTCAAAGATGTTGATAGTGATCCCTGACACCTAATATCTGTGTTCAGTTCTGAACCCATCCAGTGGGATAAAGCTAGCCAAGACTTGGAACTTCTTTTTAAAAGTTTAATGAAAATAAGTGGATGGATGAAGTGATGTGGCCATGGAAATGAGTTTTGCTGGATAGTTTATCAAAAACACATAGGAAAACAGAAATCAATGAAGATGAATAAGGTAAACGAGGCAATCAGAAACATTCACGAGAGGAGCAGAGCTCGATAGTCTCGCATGTCTTTTGTCACCAAATACTAATTTCTCCTCTTGATTGGACTGCAACACTCAATTTTCCTGGAACTACAATGTATCCATTTTCCTCTTATTCTTTTTAACTCCGTACAATCTTCAAATTCTTTTCGTCGCTATGTTTAGTTTCATCTAATTATGATTTCATACCACAGGAGACAAACTCCAAGAAGAAACAATATTAACTTCTAATTTTAACAAAAGATTAATCATTACATCTGTGAGATTTAGATAATATTGATCAGTTTATGAATCCTAATTCTGAAAACATTCAGAAAATATAGGACAAAACACTTGGATAGCCTCTTGAATATTTGCAAAGCAGTTCTATGCCTTTTTGCTTAATTTATCTTGATTTTCTACATTGTTGATTCAAGTGTGCTTCACTCCAGTGCTTTTGTCCTTTTATCTTTAGATGCTTTCATGCCCTTTTATTTCTTGATTGGTCTTCATTGTCGCATTGGTTTTCCAATTTTCCAAAATACTTATTGGAGCTTATTTCATCTTTGAGGACCTCCCAGTGCTGTGTTAGAACACTAGATAGTTGACTACAATCTGCTGTGCTTCCTTCCCCTCCTTTGTTGTTTTCTTTAGCTCATGTAGAGCTTCAGTTGTCATTCTGAATTTTCTCTTTGCAGTGGCTGACTCAGCTGCTCCACTCTTTCAGATTCCCCACAGCTGCCGTGCTTTTGTCTTCCTTCTATTCTTGGCTGGACGGCACTGGAGGAAGAAGTCCTGGGTCAAAAACCATGCTGCAAAGCAGTGAAATTTGTTTGCGGGGCAAAACGTTACAATTTCAAATCAAGTTGAATAACCCTTTAATGTTACGAATGTAAATGTAGTGTTGAACTGCATTCTAGTTACTGCTAATATTGAACAGGTTAAACAGCCATTTTGAATTGTTCATACAGTGATGGTGCTTCAAGAGTTACTTTTCTATTTGTGCAGATCCTGGTCTGTTGACCTTTTTAGTTCATAGTTATATACAGTATGTATATCTGTTAAACAGATAATAAATACTTCAATCAGGTAGCCAATTAGAGTTTCCTCACAAAATACAAGTCTGGAATCCTAGAAAGTATACATTGTCCCTTTCAAAATTACAATTTGCTCGAGGCTGTTAAGATTCTTTTCTTTCCCACCCATCAGTTCCAGTTGTATATAAAAAAATTGTTCAGAGACTTCGAGACTTTTCCAGCAAAATTTCTTCTATCTTGATTCCTCTCCAAACACATTTAAATTTAAAGCCTTAAATTTGTAACAGCAATCATATATTGGCATTTTCCCAGCTGTTTGCTCAGACTTGGCAGAATTCAATATGTGCACAGATTTATCGGAACAATCTGTATTAATGAGTGAGCTGTGAAATGAACATTTCTATAAATGCAAATCGAGACCATTTGCTTTGTTAAAAATTTTATATTGTAAAAAAATTGAACTTATCCACATGGCTTTGTATGCATACAATCATTTTAGAAACCCTTTGTCTGAAGTAGGAGTTATATGTCACTCTGGGGAAATCAAAGGATGCCTCGTAACATAGAGAATAAATAGTTTAAAATTAAAGACTGTTTATGGTTACTCTCTGTGGGTTTCAAGTCATAAAGGAATGTCACCACTACATTTGTTCTAAATTTATGTTTATCACTGCTTATTGAAGATATATAAATGATCAAAATCATTAGGTATTCAGTCATATATAATTTTCAATATTTTCAAAGTTTCAATAATGACATCTGAAAACAGATTAAAATACTTTATAGGCTAATTTGCCATTTGAATATTTTTGCTGGTTGGAAAAACCGTTTAATCCTACAGTGACTAAAAGCTTGTTATACTTGCTGAAAGACAGCACAGAACTAATTTCCTTCAAAGTGCATTAGTGGTGCTGTAAGTACAAAGACCTTGAGTTTATGAAGCTAGATTTAAAAGTAGAGAAATATAACCACATCTGATTTTTTGGGATTGAAATTCATTTTCAGCACAGGAGCACATCATATTGTAGAAAGGAAGATTTGCAATTGTTTAGTACTTTTCATGACCTCTAGATTTTGCCCCCCTCCCCCCACCCCAACCTCAACCCCTTTCCCCAACTCTCCTGAGCATTTCACAGTTAATGGAGCACTTTTGAAGTGTCCTTAGTGTGTTTTAATGTTAAAAATAGAAAATGCTGGAAATACTCAGATCTGGCAGAAAAAAAAATCAACATTTCAGGTCATTGATGCCCTAAAGAAGGTAATCTGACAATTACTCTTCTAAAGCTGGAGGGCAGAATAGATAATTAGTCCTCTATTATGTGCTAAGCAGAAAATGCAATAATGTAAGTGAACACTTCTGAAATTTGGATCCATCAATTTTTAAGATTTCAGAGCTAGCATCTTCTGGTAAGGGCAAAAGGCAAGGATAGCAAGGTTAGGGAACTTTGGACGACAATGGATATTGAAGGTTTGATCAGGAAAAAAAAGGAAACATATGGCAGGTATAGGCAACCGAGATCGAGGGTGTCTCTTGAGGAATATAGAGTGAATATAGAATATAAACCTAAGGAAGAAATTAGGAGGGCAACAAGGGGCCATGAAATATCTTTGGCAAGATTGATATTAAGGAGAATCCCAAGTCTTTCTATTAATATATCGGGAGCAAGGGAGCAGGCAGGGAAAGAGTGCATCCTCTTCGGGATTAAAGGGGATCTTGGTATCTGGAACTTACTGCCAAAGGAGGTGGTGGAGTCAGATACAATCATCATGTTTAAGTGACATTTAGATAGAAGCTTAAATAGGCAAGTCATAAAAAGAATACAAGCCTAATACAGGCAAATGGGATACATGTGGATGGGCAATAAAGTTGGTATGGATGTGGTGGGACAAAGAGCATGTTTCCGTGCAGTACAACTCCAGGATTCTATGAAATCAATGGAACTGAATTTTGGAAGCTAAGATCAACTATCACATGATGTTACATTGAACACTGAACACAGATACTGCCTAATCTGCTGAACATTTCATGCATTTTCTGTTTTTACTTTCAGGTCTCCTACATCTGCAGCACTCTGCCTTTGTGCTAGATATTTTCCCCAAATTTTCTTTTATTTCTGAAACGAATAAGCAGGTCCAGCCAGCAGCTGTGAAGGCAAAATGTATGTTGGTCTTCATAGAAAGAGGATTTAAACAAAAGAGCAAGGAAGTCTTGCTACAAATATACAGGGCCTTGGTGAGACTGCATCTGGAGTGCAGTTTTGGTCTCCTTATCTTCAAAGGGAATACTTGCCAAAGAGGGAGCACAATGAAGTTTCAATCGATTGATTCCTGGGACAATGGGATGAAGAGAGATTTGGTCAACTAGGTTTGTATTCACTAGAATGTGACACAGAGTATGATATCTAGGGCTGTGAAAAGGAGAAAGTTCTTGACTCAGCGAATGGAAATCACTATCACAGAGGGCTGTAGAGGCCAAGCTGTTAAAAGGTATAGGGAAAGAGAGGGAATATGGTATTGAGATGGAAGATCAGACATGACTATTTTGAATGGTGGAGCAGGCTGAAATGGTCGAGTGGTGTATTGCTTCTTTTCTGGCTCTGATTTCTCCACATTTCTATGAAACCTATTATGATTTGGCAATAGTGGATTTGGGGGTAACATTAAATACTGAATTAGTTGGAATTATATGAGAGTTTGTGATTTGGGTGTTTTATTCTGCGTGGCAGCTTTAACAATCACATGGCAGTGTCAAATTTTCATTTTGCAAGGTGTTAATAGGATGGTAACAGATTTAAAATGGGGTGAGTAGGCTTTCTGTCCCATTAAACTGGCAATGTATTTGGCTCCATTTGTGCAAATTACTTTCCTGCTTCAGTTGATAGGCATCTGTTAATGTGGAAATTAAGGAGCTCTGAGGTAAATGGGACCTCAGTTGTCATTATGAATCTGAAGTGATCAGAGCTTGTAACATTCAAGCTTCAGTTTATTTGCCTTGGCAAGAGAATCAAATGGGCTCATCAAAGATAAATGCACTATTATTATTTGTGAACTCCAAAGGAGTTCAAACCCCAATCACATCGAGACCTCGATCTGCTGGGTTCTCCTTTCCTTCCCCATTTTACAATGTTTTATCATAATGTCCCAATGGTGCCCCAAGCTCAGCTGCACTTAAATCAGGTTGGGGTGAGGAAGAGCAAAGTGGGAGGAGGCATCCATGGATCAGGAACACAAACGCGGACATTGAGCTGAATGGCTTTTTTCTCTGCTATAAATTCTGTTGGTGTCAGTAACCTTAATGGGAAAATAATTGTGGGAAATGATGAAAAAGCTGATAGATTTTTCAAAAATGAGTAACAACTACCAGATATCAAACTGTGCAAAATGACAAAAAGATGCTTTTCTACAAACCTGGCTCCCTTTGGGATTGCACACATTATTCAGTGATATTGAGAGACTCTTTAAAGTGAGAGCAGATGTGAAGTTCAATGTGAAGAAAGAAAAGCATGATAAAGAGCCAAAGTCAAGACAGTTGGAGGAAAAATAACGTAAAATTTAGTGAAATGTAGAAATATTAGGCTCAAAATAAAGGAGAGAAAAGTTGGATAGCTAGTCAACAAATGTACAAGTGATAATGGAAAGAGTACAATATTCCCAAAGGGCAAAAGGTTGGAATTGGAAGTCAAAGAGAGTTATAGAGAAGAACTAAAACTAAGATTAAACTTAAACAATAGGAATATTGATACCATGGAAAATCTATGGATATGTTATAAAGGCTAAAACAAGTATAGAAAATTATTGGCCAGCAATTTGAAAGTGCTTTGATAAATAGATACAAAATATATAAAGGGCCTGCAGGATTATGGGGGTATAATGAAAGGGGGGTGGTTCTAGAGAATGATGGAGACACAAGAGACTGCAGATTTTGGGATCTGGAGCAACAAACAATTTGCTGGAGGAACTCAGTGGGTCAAGCAGCATCTATGTGGAGGAAATGGATTGTCAGCGTTTCGAGTCAAAATCCTGCAACAGGACCGCTGAGTTACTCCAGTAGATTGTTTATTGATATGGAGGAGGATGCTGGCTGGTCCCTTGTACTGGTGTCCCCAATGTCGAGGCTTCAATTGATAAGTAAATTGCAAGGATTGAAGCTAATGATTGTGCTGCAATGACAATTGATATAAATTGAGAGGTGATGTCCCAGAGCAAGGGCAGACAAAGTTATTTTTATGGGCTTCCACTGGTCCCACAAATGTAATTTGTGATTTGCCTTACATGGCATTGTTCAGGACTTTCTTTTTGAAATAGTTTGTATGTTCCCAATGCAAAATAGCAGTTGGGACTTACCTATATCACAGGGCCCCAATTATCACATTAAACAGGACATTTCTCTTTTTGTTTTAATTCATTTTACAAGATATATTCATCACTGGCAAAGCCAGCATTTATGGCCTGACCCTTAATTTATTGCCTATCCCTAATTAGTTCAGCACTTTTATCAAATGAATGCAGTAAAATCACCAACCCCATTTTAAGACTGTTACTATATCATTACTGCCATCTGAGGTTAGTGAAACTAAACCCCAGGGAGTCCCTAAAATATGCTTTGTGGAAATATATTACATACTTTGCATTTTGTTTAAATTGATGGTGGAAGTGAGAATGTACAGATACTAGAGGAAGATATGGAGCAATTGATACAGTCAAGTAAGAAAAAGAAGAGATCCCAAAATAAACAAGGATTTACATTGTGCCTTCTTAACTGTTAGTTGCAAGGATGCACGGAGTCACTCTTAACAAAAAATTGAATCAAGCTATAGATTAAAAGAAATTAATGTTAATTAGAATAACTACAGCCTCTGGATCTCCCATATTGTACTTCATTTTGTATGTTACAGGTATATTTGACCAGTTTGCAATTTGGGATAACATACCTGAAATAAGATAAATAATAATCAATGGGAACTACAAATGAATTTTTTGTGATTCACTGGTACCAGATAGTTGGAATGATGTCACCCATTCTGATGCTGCATCCTCAAACCAATTTTTCCTTTGTCCTCGTTAGCAGGGTTCCAATAGTACAATGTACAATTGACACTGTTCCAAGTGCCTCTAATGATGGACTTGCAATTATTCAAGATTAATCCTGAATAGTTTGTGAAAATGTTTTATATTTCAGCAAACCAATTGGATTCCTTTTGCTTGAAAACAATACATCACAACATTTTAACATCATTAAAAGAACTTGCTATTTTCCCAGTCGAAGAACGATAAGTGGGAACATGGTGGGTATAGCCAATATCGCTTAGGTACTTCAGCTTATTGCAAACCTTTTTTTCATAAAGATATGAATTTTGCAGCTCTCTAAGCTGAAACTTTAGAAAATCAGAATTCTTCCTTCCTCCACCCCCACTGTATTTGCAAACCTCAATCCTGAATACCACCATTAAATTCAGCCTCAAATATATGTTCCTAATGTATCAATGTGACATTTCTGTTCACCGCACCAGACTTTCTTATGTCCCCTCAGAGTGAAATTGCCCAATCACTGCCAAATTATAAGAAATGTGATATTGATTCTCTTCTAATGAGAGGGAGGTTGAGACTATGCCAACTTGTAAAAACAATGAAAGGGAAATGACTTTCATCCCAGAAATCTGGTACTCCAACCCAAAAAGTGAATGGACAGCATGTTAACTCTCAGTCTTGTCGAGTTCAGCATTTTCATGTGTTATTAAGAGAAGCTATGGGATTACCTTTCCATTTTTTATTCGTTACTGCAGGAAGATTAGAGTCAGTTCCTATAGAAAGTGCTTCAGATCAGCACATTTACATCCACAGAATGCATGTAATATGCAAAACATTCCTTATAACATAATACTGTTGAACAACCATGGTTTAATTATCTGGCTATATTGCAAATCGTTCCAAACTTATAGTGAATTAGGATCTTGCACGTTTCTTTTCCAGAAGACATCTGTTTATTGACAATCTATACTTCATATTTCTCATAAATAGTACAGAAATCTATTCCCTTAAAAATAATGCTCTTCAGTGTACTAAATTTCACTGCCTGTTTCAGCTATATGATAACCATTTCTTTCTTGGCAAAATATAAAAGAATACTTTTTTATTTATCACTCTTACTTCTTCATTATAAATCTTTGTTTTAGAAATTCATGTGCCACTTTTCCAACATTAAAGTATTGTTGCATATTTCCTTAACACTTGTAAAACGCTTTACAAAGATTGTAATATTCAACAGTAGAGTTTAAAAATCACAGCAATATGCTCCCTTGTGCTTCCTGCCACTGCTAGCGCTTAGTAATGCGACTACAGTCAATCCTAAAGGTGCGTGCATACACCATCAGTTCTCTTGCAACCAATGGAAGATACTATTATTTCCCTCATGTGTTCACCTTTCTCCCTTGCCAGGTCTCTGTTACTCAGCCTGTTTCCCTTCTATTCCGTGCTGCTCTGTTTACTTTTTTCCCTTCCCTTGGTGTTCTCCTTCTCACTCCCCCCTTCCCTTTCCCTACTTTTCTCCATGTTCCTCCCTCTTCTTCTCTCATTCTCTACTTTTTATATGTCTTTCTCCATGAATTTTTGCCTTTCCCGTCTTTTGTCCGTCTTCTGTCCGTCTCTGCCTGTATTTCTCTCCGTCTCTTTCTTCCTACATCCTCCCTGCCACCTGCTCAGCCTCTGCTGTTTTTTCCTTTACTCTTGGACTTGCTGCTGACTGTGAGGTCCTGACCCTTGCACGCAGCAGACACACTTTTAACCAAGACACTGTGATGTGGTGGTCAGGCTTCCAAGTCCATGTGGAAAAGAGCAAAAACTAAGAGAATTTTGAGTCATCATTTTGCTAAGTTTCCATTGCAGCAATTGTTCGGTTATTATTCCATTTGTGCAGCTCATGCTGACTGAAACCACTTAGTGTAAATGACTACAGATTTTGCTCGTGTTCCACCTCTCAGTTTCTTTTCCTTATTTAACCAAGTGAAGTCAGCTGAATTCATTGGGAAGTTTGTGGAGCTAGCAATTCAAAGCACAAGATGAATGCTTCTCTAAATGGCTACAACTTTCACTCTATTGTCACACATCCTGTATGAATCTTGTCCATTCCTTGGATAACTTTCACCTAATCATTCAAAGAGGAGAAAAATATGCCTCATTGTTGGAGCCGATCTGGGGTGCTCTGTCATGAGGCCACATGAAGTAAGACCTGCTATTTTAGGGAGTATGACATCAGAGAACAATGAAAGCTGACCTCAGCAGTCTGCCATCATCAAGCTTGCTTACAAATTGATGTTTTTACAGTAATGATGGAGTCATGCTGTTAGTTCAAAGGCTTATAATGGTGACTTACCATCATAATAGAGTTTCCTCAGAAATCATGATGCTTGCAATCCCATTGCTCGAACCAGTAGCCCGTGAGCTGATGTGCCTTTGGAAAGTCAGAAAGTCTTGCCGCTGTCACGCCTTTCTGCTTCAGACCTGTCTGTTACTGAAAAGTCATTTTTGTTTGAAGAATCACAGGTAAGATATAATATTTGAAGCACATCACTGCACAGCTGCAAAACTGTGTTTCTTTTATGGAGTCTGCGTTGGAGCACTTGGATCTGTGTGACTGTCAAACCTGTGAAGCTAGGTCAGTGATTGAATAAAAATTGAAAAAAAATACTGGAAATACTCCACAGGTCAAGCAGCTTCTGTGGAAACAGAAACAAAGTTAACAATTCAAGTTGCTAATCTTTCATCAAAACTAAGGGAAGCTGGAAATCAAACCTGCTTTAAGTTACAGAGAAGGAGAGGTGGAAATGACAAAAGTTTGTGATAGGGTGGAGACCCAGAAAGGTTGACTATCACAAAGCATGTTAGTGCTGTGTGAGAGAGGGTGGTGAAGGGATATTAAATGCAGCTGATCTGGCTGCAGGAGATGTACATAGAAGTAGATTGAATAAGGAGAAAGGAGAGAAAAGCTGGAACTTAGATACAAAATATTGCAGTTACGGAAAATCTGAAATAACAAAGAATGTTTGAAATACTCAGCAGGTCAGGCAGCATCCATGGAGAGAGAAAACTAAATGAATGTTAAAAATTGACATCCTATTGTTGGACCTTACGAATCCTGATAAAAAAAACTAGGAAGCAAGGTTATCTGGATTTATTAAATTCATTTTGAGGGTTGCCTGGTTGGAAGATGTGATGCTTTTTTTCAAGCTTACGTTAGGATTAATTGGAACAGTGTAAAGTGGTCAAAGAGGCAGGTCAGAAAGGGGACAGGCTGGAGAAATAAACTTACAGGCATCTGGAAGCTTGAGTAGATTGGTGTGCTAAATTGGTTACACTGTTGGAGACTTGATTGCAATTTCAAATGAGACCATATTTTACAACAACACAGGAGGCCATTCAGCCCATTGAGTTTATACTGTCTCTCAAATCATTCCTGTTGCTCTCAAATGCTCATTTTTTCCTTGTAACCTATCTTGTTTCATGTGCCCATCAACTCCCTCCAATTCTCCTGCCTTCTGCAGGCAGCATTCTACCATGGTCAATTAACCTACCAGCACGTCTTTGGGTAGTGGCTGGAAACTGGAGCACGTGGGGGAAAACCCACACAATAACAGGCAAAATGTACAAATTCAACACAGATGGCACCCAAGGTCAGAATCGAACCCGAGTTGCTGGAGATGTGAGGCAGCAGCACCATCTGCTAAACCACAGTGCCACCCATGAGGGCCACTGACTGTGAAGGGCAAGAGCTGCTTCCGTAAACATATTCAGCCTCTGAAAGTAATTCGAGATACAGCAGGGGTTAGGTTTGAAAACTGAAGGCAGCGTGTACTGTGAGAGGTTATATTTATATTTTTGCAAGGCTGATCGACGTTGACAAAAGGACATTCAATTAAATCTGTGGTTCTGAGTTCTGTTGCAACGTTTGACTGAGAACTGAAGTGTCTGCTTCTGTCTGCTGTTTATGGGGGAGTAAGTCTGTGCCAATTTTACGCTACATCACTACTTGGAAATCAGTGTGGCTGCTGTGTAAGATGCCAGTAACTGATTGCATCACACTTACTGGAGATTATTCACAACATGCTGCAGTGAATTAAATGATCCTGTTATTGTGGGATTTGAGAATGAGTGTACAGGTAGGGGTGGATGTTATTTAGAATGCTTCCAGGATCAACCATCACATAGCACTTTCAGAAAGGTGTTCTCTTTGAGGAAGTCTGGTATAGGACTCCAGTTGATGAGAGTCTGCACCGATTGGTTTCCTTGTATTCCTCTTGCTCCTAGTGTTGTTTGCCCTGTTGCTCCTGGTGCCTTGGCTCTTGGCATCTCTTGCCCCACCTCACTGAGCTTCCCTGCTGGTGTGTTGTGGACTACTGCAAGATAAGAAGCTCTGGCTGGCGAACACTGCAAGTGTTGCTGGGATGGTGCAGGCAATTTCCGCAGCCTTATTGTGGACTTCTGACAATTACGTGCTGTCATTATAGCGTCGCTCAACCAATGCGTTGGCAGCTCTGAGAAGACGATAAATAGCCTGATCGCCCAAAATCCATCCCTCAGAGCAGAGTGGTCCCTGCACAATGAGAGACAGCTGTGAATGGCTAATAATGTATGAATTGGAAGTGACCATAGCTAAGGTCCTCTGATGGTCTACTACCAACTGTATGTACATTGAGGACTGCATACTCTTTCTGTGAGTGAACACTTGTGGACTGAGGCTAGGAGTAATAATGACCACATGAGATCAATCTATGGATTCCTGCACTTTGGGAAAGGCTCTGATGGTAGCAGAGACCTGCAACCAGTCTGCTTTCAGCCAGGGGAGAAGTAGATGATCTCTTCTTATCTCTTCTTCTGGAGTAGGGAGCTCCTGTGACTCCTCTAATGCATCAGTGAACAGTGAATTGTGCGAAGTGGTGTACACCAGCAGTTGCAGCTTGGAATGATCTTGAGGCCAAGAAGCTGAGAGTGAGGTGTACTTCAATTGTGCAAGCAGTGAGACATGTGTGAGATTGAATTTGAGGGTCTACAATGTCACAGATTTCAGTGAAGACCACTTTGTCGTAGCAGAGACATTGCTCCTCCAACAAGCCTCAATAAGATTGTGGCTCCCAATAAACTCTGGCTATGAATTTATGAATATGGGGATTGGCCCTTTAAAGAACTTGATTCTGACCAATCTGTGTTAACAAAGCTGGTTCAATTTTGAATGGTGACTATTGTCATTGATAGTTGCGCTGATGATGAATTTTGGGTGTTGTGTTACTTTTGGGGCAGGCACGGGAATGTAGAGGTTAGCATAACGCTATTACAGTGCCAGCAACCTGGGTTCAATTCTGACCACTGTAAGGAGTTTGTACGTTCTCCCCGTGTCTGCATGGGTTTCTTCTGGGTGCTCCGGTTTCCTCCCACATTCCAAAGATGTACGGGTTAGGAAGTTGTGGGCATACTATGTTGGCGCCAGAAGTTTGGCGACACTTGCGGGCTGCCCCCAGCACATCCTAAGCAAAAGATGCATTTCACTGTGTGTTTCGATGTACATGTCACTAATAAAGATATCTTATCTTGTTGTTTTTTGGCAGGTTTGACAATGGAAATCTAAACTGGCAAAAATGAAACTCTCATCGAGAAGTGAGCATACAATGATAATGATTGGCAGTGAGAGAGCCAGAGATGTGCACAACATTATAAAGCTGTTCTTGGTAGAGCAGACATTTTCCTGAATGGGGGTATTGATTCACCAGCATGAGCCAAAACAGTTTCTATTTTTAACAATAACTTTCAAATGAATAATGAAGATATCTTATCTTATCTTATCAAATCCTTTTTAAATAGTATTTACTTGCCATCTTCTCCATTTTGCCATTGCCTGGGATGCATCCTTCTCCACAGCCCTCAACAATACAACTCCACCATTTGTTGAAAGGAGGTGACTCAGACAAAGTTGTGTTTTCCTTTTTCCTCCATCCCATTCCCCCTCCCCCAGCCCTCACCCAACTTCATCTGGCAGAATTTCACTTGTCTTTAACATCTGGTGTGAGACTCAGGCTTTGCTTCACAGTAAAATCCATTTGCAGTATGGTGAAATTCAAATCTCATCCCTTGCAAAATCCTGATCCAGATTCAGGTTGGAAGTCAAGTGCCCAGGCATTAGGCTGCTCTGTAATTTCATCCTTTCAGTAGTCAGCATTAGAAATTCACAAGGCACGGTTCTGTAAAGAATAATGTTTATGATAGAAAATACATTTGCTTTGCGAGCATCAAAAGGCATTCTATACTCAGGGGGTTATACTAATAACAGACTGAAATCTGATTAATGACGACAACATCACATGAACATTGACCAGTCCATATTACAACATAAGGCTCACATGCATATTTCTTTGAAAGTAGAAATATATCTTGATAAAGGGCATGTACAACTGGCATAGGATACAAATGGAAGTGTTTCTATGATGAATTTGACAATCAAGTAAAGAGGCCTGTTTCTGATCAACTGGAAATCTGTGCAGCGAGGAACACCTTGATTTTCTTAAACTTACTAAACTAGTTGTTAATTCAGTATCGATCAAAGTGGAAAATTAATTTCAAACGGTGAAAATGAAACTGAAGTTAATGAGTTTCAGTTCTGCGATGAAATGCAGTTTTTGTGTTGAAAGGGTAGTATAAATATTTAAAAGGAATAAACAAATGTCAAAAGCAGCACCCCACTTGTTATTACTTGTCAGATCAATCCTGGGCCCATATATGAATCTACAACACAGAATCAGATCATTCAGCCTGACTGCTCTAAATGAGGCTCCTCTACCCTTACATTATTCACCCTTACCATATCCTCTTCTATCTCTTATATTAATTTAGTTTCCTCTTAAAATGAATCTACCCTGTTTATCTTAATTACCCTAAAGGGAGCAACTTATTGTATTTTTACTGCTCTCTGAATTAACAAGTATATCTTAAAATCCTTATTGTATTTATTAGTGTTGTACATTTACGACATAACTCCCCACATGAAAGGATCTTCTTTATGTCTACCCTATTAAATCCCCTACATGGTGTTGAAGATCACTGTTAGGTCACCCTCAGCCTTCCCTTTCAGTAATAAAGAAACTGGCTTTTCTGCCCAACAAATCCATGCTGGAGTTCGTAGCTCAATTAGCTTGGAGAATGGAGCTTCAGTCTGTTAGGTCTTTCTAACAGTTATAATTAATTGAGGTCATAATTGGATTTGCAAGCAAAATATTTTTCTCTGAAGGGTGCTAAATGAGCACAACTCATCATGAAATTGCAATGTTCTATTTTTAAAATAAGTGGTTTTGTCTTCCACTGTCCTGTACCTAGAAAATGGATCAGTTGGCAAATGATTTCCTATCATCCAATGGTGCTTGAAGGTAACTCATCTTCCTTGACAGAATAGCTGACAGCTTTCTTCCAGTACTTCAGTCTTAGTCCTTTGTTGATTGCAGGAACATACTTCATGTACCTGATGGGCAGAGTCTGTGAAGGGCATGTTCCCTGAATTGGTATTTGAGAAAGGATGACCTAACAACTGGACACTAAAGCAACTGTCTCAGTTTTACTGCTCTGGAGACACTACCAACATTTGAGGTACTGGGACTACTTTTTGAGCACTCTTTGCCCTGGTGCTCATCCTGCTCTGCACCTTCCCAGGAAAGGAACCTTCCCCCTTGCACCTGGATTTCTTGAGAAATGGGATTTCTCCTCCCCCATCAGCTCCAATGACTGGCAAGCTGCCTGTCAGCTCTGGCCTTTGCAATGCAATGGTTCAGTCCTTTTTCAGTACATTCAAAGCTGGGTAGATTTTTGAACTAGAGGGGAATCAAGGGTAATGGGGATCAAGCAGCAAAGTAGAGCTGAGGTCAAAGATCAGATCAGCCATGAAAGCCAGAGCAAATATAGGGGAGTATATGGCTTGCTGCTGTTCGTATTTCTAATGTTCTTATGCTCTAATGCTATTCACAGGTGCTGATCACCTACCCCACTGGTGTGTGCTATAAAAGAAATTCCATCTCATTACTGATATAGAACTAGACAATAAACACCAAAGGATTGTGAATATACTCAAAAAGAAATTGCTGGATTTCATTCCTGTTTTTATTTATCAAATAACTGTAGTTCTCAAAGAGCTATCAATCAAGAATGATGGAATAACTTCAGTATCTGAAATATTCTGCTATGAAATTATTTGCTTCAGCAGGAAAGATTGCAAGGTAACTTTCATAGAGTCAAAGAGTCACACAGCTCGGAAACATGCCCCTTGGCTGACTGAATCTGCACAAGCCATCCAGCATCCACTGGGACTAATCCTGCACTAATCCCATTTTCATTTTCCTCACATTCTCATCAACTCCCCCCAGGTGGTACCATTCACCAATACGCTCGGGGTAATTTACAGTGGACAATTAACCTACCAACCTGCACATCGTTAGTTGTGGGAGGAAACCAGAGCCTGGGGGAAAAACATGTGGTCACAGGGAGAATGTGAAAACTCCACACAGACAGCATCGGAGGTCAGGATTTAAACTGGGTCGCTTGAGGCAGCCGTGCTACTAACTGCAGACGTGTGCCATCCTTGCATGATGTCATTGGAACCTTTGAAGGGATTGAATAATTGCTGAAGGCACTGCCAAAGGAAAGAAAATCTGACATTGTTCTAAAAATAAATATTTTGATCACATGAGGTAGAAGAATTTTTCTAAAGATTGTTCTAAATCAGTGGGTTTTCAGCTTTAAGGAAGATTATGAATTCCATTCAGAATGATTGGAAAAGCTAATAGCTTTGTCTGATATATTAGTAATCTTTAAATATGGTCAAGTGCATGTGAAATATTAGCCTTGCATGAACAATGTAGGCTATTATAGCAAGAGTGGCTCATTTACTCCACATCCTGTTTTTAACACAATCTTAGCAAAGGGACAGAGAACTTCAGATTTTAGTAGTCAACCTGCAGCTTACATAATGTAACGACATAATAGCAGTAATTATTGCCATTTTCACATTAGCATTCCCAAATCTTTCATTCCAAGAAACACATCATAGCTGTTACAGTATGTGCAAATATCTAATGAGATCTTTAGCCTATGTTGTGTGTGCATGTTTCAAATCACGTATATTTGGTTTGCCCTTTTTTATTCCAAGCCAGACATCTTGCATTTTATTTACTGTCTTGACTAAGAGAGAAAATAATACACAGGTAAGGTCCTGAACTGACATAGTAATGTGAATTAAGGTATCTTTTCATAGAAAAGCTCATAAAACTTATTGTAAGGTAAAACTCTTTTTCAATATATTCAACCAAATCCATAAAAAATTGACTTAAAGCCAGACCAAATGGATGCATTCAAGAGCATTGCCTCCTTTTCAGCCCACACCTCTGATTCCAAAATGGAATAAGAAAACGTTTTCCATTTTACTCTCTCTGGTGATTCACCATGTAAAATTTAGGTCAAGACTTTCATATGCACAGTATTCAATAGAGACTCATAAAGAACATGAATGAGATGAGTCATTGCATTTCACTCACTATAGAATGAGTCAAAAATCTGAGACACATGTTTCCTTCAGCCCAATCTTTTATTTGTTAAGATATCCTGACTGAAACAATGAATAAAAATAGGGATGGGGTTATCAATACCTTCTATTTTATAGGCATGGTTTTCAGTCAAGGGCAGACTGATCTCATGAATGTCTACTCTAAACTCAACAGAGGCTAAGGTTCTCTGAAAAATTTTTCATCTAACCATTGCTGCTTCAGCTGCTAGATCCACACAAAGACAAGGAAAATAAAGCAGAAGGCAGATGGGATTAAGTAATGTTCTCTATACATGGGGTGATGGTAGTATTGCTGCAAAGAACTGGGAGTCATAACTGTGCTTCTGATGTAGAAGAGGGCAGAAGGCTGTACATATTCCCACCATCCTCATCATTGTATGATGCTGTGATCATCTACCTTGATGTTGAACAGGGAGTTCCCAGGTTCTGATAAAGGATCTTCAACCTGAAATGTTAACTCTGCTTCTCTTTCCACAGGTGCTGCCCAACTTGCTGTGTGTTTCCAGCATTTTCTGTTGTAAGTTGCACAATCTTATTTGCCTATGACATTAGGAATCCACTCCTCCTTAAAGTACAGTGGTTGCACTCCGTAATAACTGGTCTTGTGCCAGAACATACAGTGGTATAATTTGACACCCAGCAATACAACAAGTTGGCTAATGCCTGAACCATTTATATAAACATTGTGTTGCACATGTTACAGTAAATACTTGGTTACACGTCTCCTGATACGGTTAAGTGACAATCAACTCACCATATAGCTAAATTCTCCATTTTATGGTTCTGCAGCAACTATGGAGACATTCATAGTTTTGATAACCTTTGCCAAATGTTTTCATTATTTTTATTGTTAAATCAGTGCATTTTTCTCTCCAAAGGCAAACATATGTGGCAGCTGTGGCTACAGCTATATGACATTTCCAAGTCTACTTTCTACAATCTATTTTATAAAAAGTACATGTTCAGGAAATCAAATAGTGGAGGTTCCACACCTAAGAAAAATGGACTTGTGTTAGCATATTAGCAATTCTTTTCTTTTTTTTTCCGGATTTCTCTAAATGTGTTTCAGGATTAAACAGGATTTATTATGCTAAAATTTCCCAAATTTAAACAGTTCTTTGGTCAATGTAATCCACCTGTTTCAAAATAAACCATTGGATTGCCAACACTTCAGTAACCAGATTAATCCCCAGTAATTTCAGACTTTGTTCTACCAATTGAAATCTCCATTTCCCAGGGTGGTTAAGACAGTCATCGAAGGACTCTTATGGTGAAAATACAATGATAGTGCTCAACAATTACATGTCTTTCTCATCAGAAGCAATATAGCAAAGTAAGGCTGGCTATCAATTTGCAGCGAAGGTAACTATGTTTCTTAAATCTTATCAGTAACATTACTTCAGCTGAGGTAAAATAACAGCTTTATCCCTAATCAGTGAATTGTTACATGATGCAAATGAGAGTGTATCATGGATTTATTCATGAACACATTGTTCTCTCAAGGGTTTAAAGACTTGTATCATTAAAGACAGGACCAGGATAAACAGCGCTATTGTAGGGATCTAGACTGTTATGAATTCATAATAATTGTAGATGCAGCACTAAAAGATAAGCAATTTTCTTTAAAACCACAAAATGCAACTCCAGCATTTGGTGCATTTATTACTTGACAGGAATTCTGCCCATATCTCAGTTTTAGCCTAACTGAGTGGATTTATTTTCCTTTTTGGCCCAGGTGACATGAGCTGACCCACTTCAGATGATATCCCTCTACAAACTCCTTTCCTCATTCAAACTCTGTGACACTGTTCTGCTGACGTCAGCCTGATCCACAGTGGAAAGCAGCATCAGGCACTGAGAACTGCTGAGCTGTTCAACACCTGGATCTCTTCTCTGTTCTAAGAATGCCTTCTGCAATACAATTTGGTTCCACCTCTTCCTCTCCCCACTGCTGCCAGTACTGTCATCCAACTTTTCATTTGTCCAGAGATTCAATATTCTGATGGATTCTCAGCTTGTTTCAACCAGATCTCAACTTCTGCAGCTCACAAATTATTTGAAATGCATGAGTCTAGATCCCCAGCATTAATCCTGCAGTCCCGTGACCTGCTGTTCTCTCCGAGCTCTACAGATTCCCTTTACTCTAGTTATTTGACTTAAGGATTTTTGTCCTTGCTTTCAAATCCATCAGTGGTTTGCAACCCATCCTACCTGAATGATCTTCTGACCCGTTGACACTCTCAATCTCTTCTCCATTACTGGATTAGTTTTTCTATCACACTGCATACAGTTCTGCATTGGTGATCATTTTATAGGTCGTTAAATCTGCTGAATAAACCCTTATAGCTCTCTTCCTTAGCATTATTTTCCCTGCTTTTAAAGCTTTCTCAGAATGTTGCTCATTGATTATGATCATACTCCTTTCCCTCACTGAATCAGTTCTATTTTTCTTCCCCCCTCCCACAGCTTTCCCCCTCTCTGTTTGCAGTCCCCCATCCCCAGTTATAAACTTTCCGACATACAAAGTACGATAGAAAGGAAGGTTGTTATTCATAAGTGGTGTGACTCACAAGCGCCATGGCTATGTGTTGCAGATGATTTATTCCAGTATTGTTAAGCCTGTTTTTGTGTTTTCTTATAATTCACATCCTTCTTTCTAAGTTATCACTTTAAGAATGCTGTTGTTGTCCAAGTTTGAGTGAGTAGGTAGGTCAAATCCACTGCAGGCCAAATTCTCTGAGATCTGGGCCTGTGAGATGGATTCATTACTTGCATCAGGGAGCTCTATTAAATCAAACCAAGATGAAGAGGGCCGGGCAAAGGGGACCGACAAAAATGATAAACGGATCAACAGGAATGAGAGAAGTCTAAATCTAAAGTAGAACAGATGCCTGCAGGACAGAAACAAGTTGGAAAAGACTCAAAATAAAATCTGAGCAACTACTGGCCAGGTTGTGAAGCGGGAAGCTTTTGTCATTCATAGAAGTATTGTAAAATAGTTTGGGACCCATAAACTACCTAGCATAAACAACCATTTTAAATCACATGAGGGATATTAAACTTGATAGCTTAGAAATTACTGTTTGTGATTTTGGCATCTGAATACTAGTCTGGCATTCCTGTGTCATGTAATGTAATCTGCTTTAAATTATGCATGATTTCTCATAGTGGACATGTATAGATAGAAAATATCTTATGCAAATGTAATCAATGTTTGACCATTAATATACACACAGCAATCTCTGGGGCCAATAATTTTAACAATAAATTTGAACAATAATCTTCTTAATGACATAGCAATTACCTCATGATGAGATGAAGCCGGTGAATTACTTTCTGTGATTAAGTTGGAAACCAAGGAACAAAGAAAACTGCACTTTATTTCAATGTGCCTTTTCATTATGAGTAGCAAAAAGGAAGTCATCTCCCATATTTGCAAGCTTTTAAAGCCACTCAGATGATCTCTTATGTAACTTGCTGTTAATTACCAAGTGACACAGATGGGGGCCAGATTCAGAGTGGACAGTTTTCTTCAAAAAAGGACAGATCTTTTTGGTATCATTACATGAAAAAGTGTCTCTAACATTAAGGAATGATTTTGGAGAAATTTCCTGAGTGAAAGTTGACAGAGTAATCGATTTTAGTGAAGACCAGGCCAATGTACCAGCTGCTTCTGTATCTGCACTTCCACATTTTTTGTTTGCTCCATACAGGCACTTATTATGGTTTTTCATCATTTAAGAAATACTGGCCGAACAACTGTAAATGTTTGGGAAGATGTGTTACTCTGGTAATAACCGACTGGCAAATTAATATTTTGGCCAGGGACCTGCCATGACAAAACTCTACAGCACATGAGGCTCAAGGTATTCTGGCAACTATAGGCTGTGCCTAGCACACTTTATGTACTGTGAAGCTTTATCTTCACCCAGTCCAACATTGCGGAGCAGGAGATTGCAAAGTAGGTAGGTCTGGTCTGAGTACAAGAGTGAGAGTCCCAGGAAGGCAGAGTGTCACAGGGGAGATGAGAGGACCAGAGCACCACCTTTTTGGAGAGGGAAGGGAATTAGAAATAAGGACCTTGAGGATCCAGCCGGGACGTCAGAGGCAGGGGCTGAGGGTATCACTTGGCCGCTGAGGGCAAAGGTGAACTTGTGATTTGGGTATGAGAGGGAGAGTCAACCTGATTGGCAAGGGTCCAGATAGGGGTAGGGGCAAGACTTACAGTTAGATGGAGGTGAGGGCCAGGCATGTGATTTTGGGGACAATGGGATTTGCAACCAGAGAGGGTTTGGGGAACCAGAGGGAGACAATTACAACAGATAAACTCATAATTTAAGAAGGGACTTACCTGAAGCAAGAATCCAGCATGGAATTCTAGGCCTGGGACTTGTTATGGCAGGTCACCTTTAATCCAGAAAATGGTGGGGATACTCAACAGGTCAGGCAGAATCTGCAAAGAGAGAAATAAAGTTAATGTTTCAGGTTGGTAACCCTTCTGAATTGGAAAAGTGAGAAAACAAGTGTGTTTGATGTTACAGAGAAGGGCAGAGGGGAGACAACTGAGGGAATGTCTGTTACAGTTTGGAGACCAAGGTTGTCCAGGTAACACGATTCTGTTGGGCGCCGTCCAAGGGAATGAAATGAATTAGTCATGGTTGAATTGTTTAGAAATAAATAGATGAAGCTGGGTGGTTGAACAACTGCTGAGATTTCCAGCATCTGCAGATTTTTGTTTTGCCCTTTACCATTGAAACACATGTGCTGTCAAGCCCTATGTCTATAGGAGCAGCATCCAAGCATTGAATTGGCATCCAGGTGTGTTGTACAACCCACTGGACACCACTGCACTTGCCTCAGGCCTCTATGTACTAGGAGTCAGATGCAGAGAGCAGGCAGGCGGAAAATCACGGGCTTTGGGTTCTACGCAGCAAATCACGATTTTCTTCAACAAATAAAAATTTGATCACATTGTGCACGTTAGAATTATGTCGCTTGATGAAATATCTAGGCCAAACCTTCTATTTTTCTGCTTTTCCTACCAATGTGAATCATCTCATTTTTTCCCATATAATACTCCACTTTGTTAATTTCTTGCCCACTTATTCAACTTATCCATATACCCCACCCCACCATGCTTCTTTTCTTCTTCCCTTTCCTAGCCTCTTTTTTTTCTCTTTCTCTTCTTACCTTTTACCCATCCCCCAGTGGATCTGCTCTCCCCCCCTCCCCCACACCTGCCTATCTCTATCTCTTACCTGCATCTACCTATCACCACCCTGTGCCCACCCCGCCTCCCCTCTTTTGTCTGCCTATCACTGCTCTGCTTTTCCCTCCTATATATTGGGCTCCTCCTTTTCTTATCTTCAGTCCTGAAGAAGGGTCCTGACCTGAAACATTGACCGCCTGCATTTCTCCACGGATGCTGCCTGGCCTGCTGAGTTCCTCCAGCATCATTGTGTTTTTCATCTAGATTCCAGTATCTGCAGTCCTTTGCTTCTCTATCCATATTCCTTTGCAGACTCCTTGTGTCGTCCTCACAGCTAACTTTCCTGTTTGGTTTCATCAGCCAGGTTGGATGTATTACACTCTGTCTTTTCATTTTAGCCACTAATATAAATTGACAGTAACTGAGGGCCAGGGATTGATCCTTGTGGCATCTGATGGATCGCTGGTCACTTGATAATTCATGGATCGAACATTGATATGTTTTGTCCTTGAAAATTTTGGCAAATATTTCAACCAGATTGTGAGATAGATAGAGCTGTGCTAGAAGGTATGGGATGCTGGGATTTGCTTATATCAGTGATTCACAATAGGAGAACCAAAAAAATCAAAGGACGGAAAAGACCCAAAAATAAAGTGTATAAAATGCTGCCTGTTCTTTGAATACTAAACCAAATCTTCATATGTTGCAATTCCTTTATATTATCCCACATATATCCCTGTGTACATCCAACTGCAAGGTACAATTGAAAGTTCAGGAGTTAGTGCTACTGCCTCTCAGCACCAGGGACCTGTGTTTGCTCCTGACCTTTGGTGCTGTCTATGTGGAGTGTGCACGTTTCCTTCATGACCACATGGGTTTCCTCCGGGTGCTCCAATTTCTCCAACATTCCAAGTGCATTCTGGTCAGTTAATTAGCCCAAAACGTCAACAATTCCTTTCCCCCAAAGATGCTGCTCAACCCGCTGATGGTTTGTTATCCCTCGGTGCAGATTGGTGGCAAAAAGAATCCAAGGGGAGTTGATGGGTGTGAGTGAGCGAATTAGTTGCAGGGCTAAAGGAAAACAAAGAGAGGGGAAATGGGACTAATGGGACTAGTCTCCTGGGAACCAGAAAGGACCCAATGAGTCAAATGGCTTTTTTTCTGTGTCATTTTAGGCATAAGATGCTTTGACACCATCCAGGACTTTCACGTTTGAACTTGATGCATCTTTTATTTAAGTTATTTATTTTTTGGTGTCTAGAGGGCACTGGCAAGGCTGACGTCTATTGCCCTTCCCTACTTCCCCTGAATTAAATGTCTTCTTAAGCTATTTAAGAGTCAACAATGTTGGTGGGTCTGGAGTTACATTTAGGGCATACTGAGAACAGTTGGCAGTTTTCATCCCCTGAAAGGGATCAGCTGTTTGATGGACTTTTATTAGCAATCCAATAGTTTTCTGGCCATCCATACTAAAGGCCAGTCTTATTTAAACATTTACAAATTATTAACTGAAATAAAATTCCACATCTGCCATGGCGAGACTTGAACTCAGTTTTCTAGATTGTTAGTGCAGGCTGCCAGATTATCACTCAGGTACTTTAACTACTGCGCCACTATTTTACCCATATTACCAAACTTTAATCTACTGCCTATTACCAGCTGAGGTGGGCTTCAGTCAGAAGTGACCAGCCTAGACACCTTTGGAGGTATATGAGGAGTAAGAGAATGCTTCTCCTGCTCTTGCATATGTTTCCTTCATACTAAATCCCACACAGGTATACACAAAGCCATGCAGTTACCAAACACATCATAGAACATAGACCAGTACAGCACAGAACAGGCCCTTTGGCTCACAATGTTGTGCTGTATGTGGCAAAGCAAGTTCTGTTTGCGAATCTTCCTGCACATGAGATTCCAATATTCTTCTGTTTGATAAACAAAGTTATCTGGCTGGGAAATACCATTGGAAACAAGCCACAATTCATTCCTATGATGAGCTCTCTGTGGGTGGAGATAATGGACGAGCTGGTTGCTTTCTACCTGTTAATTTGATATGTCTGCACCATGCCTTCTCTCTGTTTCACATGGAATTCCTGCAAGTCTTGGAATGAATGTTA
The DNA here is from genome assembly GCF_009764475.1 of Pristis pectinata. Classification (NCBI taxonomy): domain Eukaryota; kingdom Metazoa; phylum Chordata; class Chondrichthyes; order Rhinopristiformes; family Pristidae; genus Pristis; species Pristis pectinata. The sequence continues at coordinate 33,670,530 of NC_067419.1, forward strand.
GGAAGTTTCAGGACTCCTGCAGGAATCAGGTCAAGTTTATTGTCAAATGCACAAGTATATGTATGCACAGGTGCAATGAAAAACTAGCAGCAGCACATAGCATCGTAGAAGCAGCATTCACAAGAAAATATAAATTAAAAATAAATTATACCAATTAGGACAAAATAAAAATAAAGTCAATTTTAGTGCAAAGTTATCATATTTTTGCTAAACTGTAGTGATTAGGGTTTTGTCGTAATGTGAAAATCCCAAGCTTACTGGCTTTGTTCTGAAAACTATTTCTAAATTGCATTCACTGCTAAACATCCCTTACAATCCAATAGTGGAATAGGATCTTGCAACATTTACACTGGCAATCTGCTCTCAGAAGCTTTTTTTATGGTTAGACTGGCACAAGATCTGCCAATCCATTAATTTCAATGGGGATTGTCGGGCTGAAGGGAAGAGAAGTTTTCTTCTTAAAAAATTATTTAGTGTACATTTAATGCTTTTTATTTAAAATTGTTTTAGTTGATTTTTTCCTTGAAAAAAATAATTTCAAGGGAACTGTAATACTTTTCTACATTTTTAATAATTTTCTAATCCCTAATAGCTTTGACAGCTATGTCAAATTTACGACGAAGGCTTAAGGGAAAGGGAACTTAAGAAGTAGAGGGCATAGGTTTCAGATGAGAGGTGGAAGATTTAAAAGGGACCTGAGGAGCAACTTCTTCACACAGAGGGTGGTGCGTATATGGAATGAGCTGCCAGAAGAAGTGGTTGAGGTAACTACAATAACAACATTTAAAAGACTCTTGGATAAGTACATAGATAGGAGGAGCTTAGAGGGATATGGGCCAAATGCAGGCAAATGGGACTAGGTTGGTGGGCACAATGGGTGAGTTGGGCCGAAGGGCCTGTTTCCATGCTGCATTATTCTATGACTCTTATGTCCTGGAGGAGCTTCATGGGTAAGGTTTGTTTTGCCTCACCATGTCACTCCATTGAATTGTGGAAGATCATGAGGACACTCAGAGTGACACTGCTCAACTTGGACCATCTGAACAAACAAACTTGATCTTCAGGACTCAACTAAAGTAAGATCAGGGAGAAAAGACTGCGGAGCATGAACTGGCATCAATAAAATCTGGGCCAGTACTTCCAGAGATATTTTGGCTTTGAAAATATGAAAATAATTGATCCATGTTGAATCCAGCCCATTTATTCACATAGCTACCTTCGTCTGGAGTATGATGTTTCACTGTTGCTTTGAGATGTATGCAAGCATGCAGAGGTGCTGTAGTGCATGAAAACACCTACAGAATCAAAAGACGAGAAAATTTGGCAGACAAATAAACACCTATCGATTTTCAGAATAAACCATCCAGTATATGTATTTACTTGGAACAGAGCCAGTAACGTGGTGTGAGAATGATAATTAGTCTGAACAGAAAAGAAATTCACAGCTCAGGAGGAAGCCATTCAGCCCTTTGTGTTTTATACTAGCTAAAGAACCTGCTCTCACTTTCAAGCTCTTGGTCCAAAGTTTTTTGCAGTATAGAACTGTCACTGTAAATCCAAGTACTTTTTAAATGCACTGTAGATTTTAAATGAAATTTTATTTCTCTACACAAGAGGACATTAAGTTCCAGTCACTCATAGTCCTCTGGATGAAAAGAAATTCTCATCTTCACTGTATCCTTTTCTGCTCATTACTTTGTCCTTGGCTCCAGTTATCATCATCAGAAAAGGAAGATTTTTGCTCTATTTCAAATTCATATTTCTGTCAATTCATATTTTCTTTTCAGCATACAACATGTATTTCCTGGGGCTGAGTGCAACTTTGAATTCTGCAAATATGTACCAGCTGGTAAAAACCTCACCCACAGCCAATAAAATCAGAAAATTGACAATATGTTGCCCAGATTTCTGATAAACATGAAAGATGAATGGATCCTGGAAAAGTAAGGGTACAGTTTTATTTTTGTCTTGTTTCTAAATATAATCATTTGATGTAAGCTTTTTGTAACTATGATTACTGGATTTAAATGGAGCAACTCTGGAATTTATCCAAATAGATTCAATCCATGCTTTGGCTTTGTGCAAAGTCACCATTTACTATAATCATTCTAACTTAAAAAACAATATAACTCCTGCCATTGGTCTCTTTATGAAGTTACAATGTGTGATTTGGATTCACTTCATGAAATTTAGCTCTCCCAACTCAACTGTAAAAAAATGTTATTGCTTAGTGTTATGAAGTCAATTACATTTATGTAAATTCACAGGAGGTTTTGATAAATCAACTATAAGAATGTGTTTCAAAATAAATTAGACTTATTTGACAATGCTTGTGATTTTGTTTATGCATGGTTTGGATTGGGTTATTTTTTTACTTTGCTGAGAATAAATATGTTTTGTAGGTCTGGAAAACTAGTGCCTTATTAAAATTAATATTTCACAGTGTGTGTGTGAGAGAGTGTTTTCTTGACAAGATATTTTCCACATGATAGTCATGACTATCAAAAGAAAAACCAATGTTTTAAAAATTTCTTAATATTTTCTCTGATGCCAGTGTCAGATCCTTTTTCTAGAGTATGGAAGATATCCATTTTGTTCACACAAAAACCAAGCTGCTGGAGAGAAGGTAACAGAAGGGGAATGTATGTAAAAGAAGGCTTGTACTTTATAGGGAACTTATCACATCCTCTCACTGCATGTCTCAAAAAATATTTTTTGAAATGTGGTTACTCTTGTAGTGTAGGAAGGTAGCTAATTTGTGCACAGAAAGCTTTCACCTCAATGTGATAATGGCCAGATAATATTCTTTTAGTGATTGTGATTGAGGGATAGGTACCATTCAGGATACCAATAATAACACCCCAGTTCTTCAAAACAGTACCATCTGAGGGGTCAGACAGTTTAACATTTCATGCTGAGGGTGTACAGTAGATCAATAATTAGTCTGTTTCCCTTGCAATGAGGAACTGTTTAAACTGATCCACTGTGCTTAGAGTTTAGAAATTCAACTGAAGTAACTCACTGAATTATTAAATAGTACATCCTTGAATTGCCCAGTACTTAGCACACCTCTAATGAGAAAAGATCTTAACAGTAGCAAATGCTACTCCGTAATTGCTACTGGACATATCACATATTGGAAGATAAGTAGACTTGAACTTTTAACACATGCCCTCAGTCAGATTGAGATGCTTCAGACACTAACTAGGGATATCTACTTCAGTAGTTTTGATAATGATCTCAGGTTGGGAAGAGGAAGCAGAAAACTACAAGTTCAAATGCAAATTGGTTAGACTGAGTAAGGCAATGGAGATGTTCAGGTCGCCTACATTGTGGTAATAATCTTGCATGAAAAGAACAAGACAGTACAAAAGAGGGGCAGGCGTAAATCAGGTGGAAACTCACAATAGAACATAGAACAGTACAACACAGGAATAGTCCCTTCGGTCCACGTTGTGATCTTTCACCTTATTGTCTTCCCTCACTATGACCTTGTACCTTATTGTCTACTTGCACTGCACTTTGTAACTGTTACCCTTTATTCTGCATTCTGTTATTGGTTTACCTTATATTACCTCACTGCACTGTGTAATGAATTGACCTGTATGAACAATATGCAAGACAAGTTTTTCACTGTACCTTGGTACACGTGACAATAATAATAAACCAATAACCAATGTTGTGCCACACTAATTAAACTAGTAATTAATTGCCTAACTAAACTAATCTCTTCTACCTTCACAATGTCCATAACCCTTCATTCTCTGCACTTTTATTCGCCTATTTAAGAACTTCTTAAATGCCTCCATTGTATTTGCCTACCACGCAGGGAGTGCATTTCATACACCCACCACTCTCTGTGTAAAAAGAAACCTGGCCTGCACATCTCCTTTGAACTTATCCCCTCTCACCTTAAATGTATGCCTTCTGGTATTAGACAGTTCGACCCTGACTGTCTGCATACCCTATCTATGCCTCTTATAATCCTATAAACTTCTGTCAGGTCTCCCCTCAGCCTCCGATGCTCCACAGAAAACAACCCAAGTTTGTCCAACCTCTCCTTATAGCACATGCTCTCTAATCCAGGCAGCATCCTGGTAAACCTCTTCTGCACCCCCTCCAAAGCCTCCACATCTGTCCTATAATGGGGTGACCAGAATTGAATGCAATAAATGCAGGGAGATCCTTTACTGATGTTTTTTATTTCCACAAAATCGAGTTCACTCACCAAGAGATGGCATCATCTCTGTTTCCCAACATCTCTCCATTCCTTTACAAATTCAAGTTTATGTAGTCTTTCTGAACTGTGTGTGTTGTTCTCTTATGAAAGTGTAACCCGGTTGTAGCATTTCATTATGCTGCGTTGCTGCCCAATTGCCATAAGAAGGAAGCTATTTTTCCAGTTTGTATTGTGTGTTTGGTTCTCCTATTAGAGGTTGATCAGATTCAGAAATATTTAATAAACATACCATCATCCAACAGCTGCCTTTTTTGAAAGCATCCCCTGCTGTGTTAGAAATCCCTCAATGTCACTTTCATAAAAAAGATCTGCACGCTATTAATCTTAAAAAAGCTTTCTTCATTTTACTGAGCTTCTGCCAATAAAGGATATTTTCCCAATAGACAGGAACTGATATCCTGCCCTGAAATGAAAATGAATTAGGGGAGGCACGGTAGCGTAGCAGTTAGCGTAACGCTATTACAGTGCCAGCGATCGGGGTTCAATTCCCACTGCTACCTTTAAGGAGTTTGTACGTTCTCCCTGTGACTGCGTGAGTTTCCTCCAGTTTTCTCCCACATGCCAAAGATGTACAGGTTAGTAGGTTAACATTGGTGTAATTGGGCGGCACGGGCCCATTGGGCTGTAAGGGCCTGTTACCAAGCTGTATAAATAAAGTTTTTAATAAAGTTTTAAAGAATATCTTCAGCATTTCTACACCTGGAATATTTCCAGCAGTTCAGTGACAGGCAAAGATCTTCCTTTGTAGAGTAGGATCTGCTGCCTTGATGAACATTTTTGTCTGTAGAATGGGAACGTTGGTTTATTTCATATTCAAGTAATACAACACTATCTTTATGCAATGAAATTGACGATACACATTGCAGAATTGTTTAAAAATCTTTTGATTTATACAAGAATGTGATACTGTCCACCCCTTTCATTGTTCCCATTTGAATGCTGGCTGAGAAATGACTTTTGCTGAAATTTCACTGTTAAATGTTCAATGGTGCTGAGTAATCCTTTGGATATGACAATAGTAAGGTATTTGTGATTGCTCATTAAACACAATCAGTGAATATTCTAGTGTAATGTTACTTATTTCAGACTCTAATCAACTGCATGCAAGTTGCATCATAATTTTAATCATGTGTTAGCAAACACTCAAGTTGTCCTGTGTGAAATAAATTACATTGTCAAATAGGTTTACCTCAAGAAGTGGCTATTTGTTGAAATATTTATTCCTTTGAAGCAAATTATCTTGCCCACATTTTGATCACTTCCTATCTTTTCTTGTATCAGCATTGCTTTACAAATATTAAATTCATACCTTGCAGATTAGGAAAATGTATTTAATGCAGCCACAATATCAGGTGACAAATTGTGGTAGAATATACTACTTACTGCCTTGGCTATTAAAAGGCAAAGAATAAGACTACTTTATATCATAGTGAAAACTTCTCAGGCTTAACCTGTAGTTCACTGATCACCAGGATATAATTGGCTCCGACTGTTAATTATATGCATAAATTATTGCTTAATTGTGAATGAAAAGAGGCAGCCATTTATGACTCAGATTTAACTTCACTTAGCTGCGAAGAGTAAAATGGAGCAATGTAGGCTTTATAGTGTTATTTGTCTTGATAACCTGAGCAGCTTTGAAGTGCAGCACAGATAACTTGCACATGCTACATATGTGTGATTTTTCAATGAAGTTATTTGTGGCTGCTTCCCAGTGTCAATCATCCTGTATCCTGGTACCTTAAGAGAGGACATAGTCCCTATTTCCTCTTGTGCCCTGTGAACAGACAGATCAACAGGGGATGCAGCCCTGCGGAATGGAATACTCTCCTGACTGTTCATCTTTCCCTCCCTCTAGATAAGCAGAGATGTCAGCTTTGTTTAGGACTGTCAAGTATCAATTCTTTTTGCAAGCATATAAGCATTTGCAATAATACCAGAAATTGTGAATGGAGTTATATTTGACCACACAAGCTTCTTCCTTCTGTCAAATGTTCCAAGTTTATTGCATTTGTGATGAGATAACATTCTTGAGATACATTTTTCACTGAACTATTTTTATTCCTCATTTCATTGCCATTTTTCTAATCTGTTAAAAGCATTTTTGTTTTAAATTTATGTTCAAGTATATTTGCCATTCATTTCAATAGATACAATATTAATACTGCAGCTGGACTCAATATTGCAACACTAATCTCCATCACAACTTTAAATGCTCTGCAAAAGTAATTTATTGCATAAATATGTTGAGAGAGTTTGATGTGGTAAGGCATGGAATACATTCAATTATTTATTGACTCTGGACTCATGTTAATCATGTACATTTATCTTCAAAATAAAGATCAAGGGATGATTTTCATTGTATACTTAAGAGCTAAAGAAATAGTCCTGATTTGGTATTAAACTAAAATGTCAATGCAGTGCTATGTATGATCCCATCTTACTAAAGATATTGAAGACAACAATAGGAATGGCCACATAGAAGGTTGGTTAAGCAGTGGATAACCACAAGATGCCTTCTGGGGTTCATTAAAGAGCGTGCACATCATTTTGATGCGTAGAACTTGAAATAAAGTTTTTTTTTAACAGTGGCCAGTTATTGGAAGTAAATGCAGAATTATTGCCAGCGTCACTCCCTATTCAAAGGATGCACCACAGCTGAAGTTGTGGAAGGGACCTCGGAAGCTCATTGGGTGAATTTTAGTGACACTTTGCCAATGCTCAGTTAAGATGTATGTCTGAAATACTCAGAGGATTTCTCCTTAAGGGAGTTCATGCTGTGCTATCCTATTGAACATTTCACAGAAATCACCAAGGGAAAGGCAGTGCGTAGTCAAGGACACCTTGGTGTGGATCTCACCATGATGCTGGAGGAACTCAGCAGGCCAGGCAGCATCCGTGGAGGAAAGCAGGCAGTCAACGTTTCGGGTCAGAACCCTTCTTCAACTGCCTGGCCTACTGAGTTCCTCCAGCATCACCGTGTTTTTCATCTAGGTTCCGGCATCTGCAGTCCTTTGTTTCTCTTGGTGTGGAACTCCTTTAATGTGGAAAAGCATTTGGAAGAGGATGTGAGAACATCTTTCCTTAACCCCGTAGGCACTGGATATCCCTGCTGCTCTGGATTTCCTCCAGCAGAACCTGAAGTACCATATCTGAGGAACTGCCAGCTCTCTCCAGTCGATGGGTCCCTTCTGTCACATGCTGCTGTGTGCCAGCAACAGCATTTCACAACTGGGAACATTATTTTCATTCCATTGCTTTTTAGGCACAAATGTGCTGCATTGCTTTCACTATGACATTTGATACACAGATGATATCAGTCATGCTGGTGGCATCAGCAGTGCTGGCAGATTTTAAAATTTTAATTTAAATGCGACCTTTATGTTTAGGCATAGTGACACACAACACAGAAACAGGCCTTTCGGCCCGCCATGTCCATGTCACCCCTGTACCTATCTACAAGAATCCTATTTATCCGCATCAATTCTCCTTTACCCTGCCGTTTCTGAACGCCCTTCACGTCTCCCGGTCCACTCCCGGTCACCCTGAGGCTGACTGCTGTCCCGCATTCCTTGGGTAGTGGCCCCTTTGCTCTGCCCGTCCCCTGCTCCTGGTTCACCCTACACGGTCCGCTCGGCCGTCACCCCTTCAGGTCCGCTTAAGCCCCACCCTGACTTCTCACTATCAGGTCCGCAGGCGCATTGCCGTGCCGTCTTCCTTTCAGGTCCGCCTGAGCTCCACGCTGCCGGGTCAGGGTGCCAGACCCGATCCGAATGAACGGCGCTAACTCACAGAGCTACACCCTGCCATATCTCTTCCAGGTCCGCTTGAGCTACATGCTCCCCCCCCCCCCCCCGCCCTTTTTCAGGTCCACAAGCTCCATCCTGCCCTCTTCCTTTCAGGTCCGCCTGAGCTCCATCCACCCTGCCGGGTCCGCACCCAGTTTGCCAGATCCAGTCCGGATCATCCCGCCGCCGCTGTGCCCCGCACATGGCTCGCTCTCGCTTCGCTCTGCCTTCCCAGCCGGTTCATGCTTCAACAACCTGGTGTGCTGGATCGTCACCCTGCACCCCTTTATAGTTTGCGGTCCACTTCCGATCATCTGCGTCCGATTACTGTCGCGCATTCCTTGGTTAGTGGCCCCTTCACTCTGTCCCTCCCTGCACCTGGTTCACCCTACACGGTCCGCCAGGCCATCACCCTTTCAGGGCCACTTAAACTCCACCCTGCCTTCTCACTATCAGGTCGGCTTGAGCTCTACCCTGCCGTATCCCTTTCAGGTCCGCTTAAGCTCCATTCTGCCTTTTCACTATCAGGTCCGCAGGAGCTATACGCTCTCCTCTCTTCCTTTCAGGTCCGCCTGAGCTCCACCCTCCCGGGTCCGCATCCAGTCTGCCAGATCCAGTCCGGATCATCCTGCTGCCCCTGCGCTTATCCTTGCCGCCCGCTGCCGCCGTGCCCCGCACATGGTTCGCCTTCGCTTCGTTCTGCCTTCCCAGCTGGTTCATGCTTTAACAACCTGGTGCGCTAGCTCGTCACCCTGCGCCTCTTGACTTTTTCGCGGTTCACTTCCAATCATTCTGCGTCCGATTACTGTTGAATATTCCTTAGGTGGTGGCCCCTTCCGCCGTCCGTCCCTGCATCTGGTTCACTCTAGGTCCGCTAGGCCATCACCCTTTCAGGTCCACTTAAACTCCACCCTGCCTTCTCACGATCAGGTCCGCATAAGAAACACGCTGCCCTCTCCCTTTCAGGTCCGCTCGACCTCCAAATCGGTGTCGTTCACTCAGCAATTCTGATTTGATGCCAGTGCTGATTGACTGCCTCATCTCTGCCTCAACACAGGCCTCAACCCTGCACTCAAAGCCCTGAATTAATCTCATAAGGTTGAACATGATTTCAGCAACAGGAAAGATGCCAACCAGCGCTATTTCAAAGGATCATTACCTTACTCTAGGTGAATGACTTTTTTAGGTTATTGAGTTTAGTGCCTTGCAAAATTGCTAGAGTTTTCAGGAAATGGTGTGTTTCTTTATCCCAAATTCAAGGCTTCTGCACAGTCCAGTTGATCCTAGACTCAGGTGCACTATAAGATATTCCTATTGGAATTACTAGTATACATTAGATCCCTGGAAGAATGAATGGTGCTAACTCACAGAGCTTCACAGTACCATATATATTTCAGATCCACTTGAGCTACACGCTGCCCTGTCCCTTTCAGGTCCATTTAAACTCCATCCTGCCATCTTCCTTTCAGGTCCGCCTGAGCTCCACCCTGCTGGGTCCGCACCTAGTTTGCCATATCCAGTCCTGATCATCCTGCTGCCCTGCGCTTATCCCTTCCACCCGCTGCCGCCATATCCCGCACATGGTTCACGCTCGCTTCGCTCTGCCTTCCCAGCCGGTTCATGCTTCAACAACCTGGTGCGCTGGCTCGTCACCCTGCGCCTCTTGACTTTGCACGGTTCACTTCCAATCATCTGTGTCCGATTACTGTTGCGCATTCCTTGGTTAGTGGCCCTTTCGCTCTGTCCATCCCTGCTCCTGGTTCACCCTACCCGGTCTGCCAAGCCATCACCCTTTCAGATCTGGTTAAGCCCCACACTGCCTTCTCACCATCAGGTCCACAGGGGGTACACGCTGCCCTCTCCCTTTCAGGTCCGCCTTAGCGCCACTTGAGTTCAAAATCAGTATTGTTCAGTCACTCAACAATACTGATTTGATGCAGTGCTGCTTGACTGCCTCATCTCCGCCTCAACTCTGCACTCAAGGCCCTGAATTAATCTCATATCGTTGAATATGATTTCAGCAACAGGAAAGATGCCAACCACCGCTATTTCAAAGGATCATCACCTTACTCTAGATCAATGACTTTGTTAGGTCAATGAGTTAGGTGCTTTACAAAATTGCGAGAGTTTTCAGGGAATGGTGTGGCACTTTACCCCAAATTCAAGGCTTCTCCACAGTCCAGTTGCTCCGAGACATGGGTGCATTATAAGACCTTCACTGGAATTCCTAGTAGACATTAGGTGCCTAGGAGTATCAGTGGAGCTAACTCTCACAGAAGAGAGAGATGGAGGAGGAGGGGTGTTGGGCTCTCTGTCAGAGGCAATATTCTTCCAGGATGTTGAAGGAGCAATTCTTCTTCCTGAACTTCTGAACAGTGTGTGTCAGACATCCATGTTTCAATAAGAATGCCTTCAACAAGATCTGCCTCCTTCTCCAGCAAGACTTCAAGGTTTTCTATAAAATTCTCATCGCTGTTTATTGAAAGTTATTAATAGCAAGTCACTTGATAATAAGCATAATGCAGTGCCAAAGGAGTCTACAGCTGCTACAAAATTAACTGTGGTAATAAACTATGAGATATTGGGTTCTCTTTAGACTGAAGCTCAAAATATTTGGGACATCTTACAATTCTCTGATGCACAGTTCTCTGGTTTTCTTGTTTGAAGGCAGCTGACTGTACTTCACTCTCTTTTGTTAGAGAGCAGCAGGCAAAGTGAACAGAGGAGTTTGCAAGAATTACAGGCTTCCACGGGGAGCACAGCAACAGTGGACAAGCCACTTTCAGGGCACGAAATGCAACACAAACAAGACACACTTGGAGACATAAGAGATGGCATATTTTGTAATCTGGAGCTAAAAACAAACTCTGGGGGGAACAAGAAACAAACTGCTGAAGGAAATCAGCAGGTCAGGCAACGTGTGGGGAGGGATGGTCAAAGTTTCAGGTCAGAGACTGAGAGTCCATTTCTGGTGCCATCTGCTGCTTTTAATTTCTCTCCTGATCTGTCTCTACCTATCACCCACCGGCAGCTATTTCCCAGCTCCAGCCCTCCCCCTCCCCCACTTGGTCACATTTACCAATCAATCCCTCCTCACCTGGTTCCACTGATCACCTGCCAGACCCTGCCTCACCCATCCCTCTCACCTCTTTATACCAGCTATCTCCCCTCTACACTCACAGTCCTGATGAAGAGTCTCGACCTGAAATGTCGGCCATCCTTCTACCTCCACAGATGCTGCCTGCCCCTCCGAGTTCCTCCAGCAGCTTGCTTTCTAAAACTCCACACTTTCCACGTGCAGCTGGTGTGTGAGCATACACCGCACATCGTGAATGCCCAACTAAATGCACAGCTAAATGCCCAACAGCGTTCCCTCTGAGTCAGAGGGTGTGGATTTGTCCTCCAGAGGCTGATACTTCAGTGCAGGACTGACGGATTCCTGCACGACTGGAGGTGCTCTCTTTTAAGATTTTTTTTTGCTGGATTTGCATCTGTTCTCTGGTTGGGATAAAAGGTACCGATGTATAATTTCACAGGAGAGCAGGATAAATATGCATAGAATCCTAGCAAATATTAATTATTTATCCAACATCTCCAAAGGAGGTGATCTGGACTTTAACATATTCCTTTGTGTGCAAACTTGCCGTGTACAATTGGCTGCCACGTTTCTTTCAGTAATCCCCTCCCAATATACAGTTTCATTGACTTCAACAGAATGAAAGTAAGAGCTGAGCACTGCTGGTGCCTTTACTCTTGCATCTGTTTAGAACTGTGATCAAAGGCAGATTCCATTGGCACTGCATTCTACTTATTATCAAGTGGTTTGCTATTAATAGCTCCCAATAAAGAGAGATGAGAATTGTACAGGAAGCCTTGATTAGTAGTTGCTCTGCTAAATATACACTTCGTAGAACCTCATCATTTATTGAATTTGCTGCCTGTACAGATATTTGCAACATGTTTTCTTTCAAAGTAAAAGGACACGTAAGATATAATTTATTGCCCCTGAAGAGTCTGGGTCTTGCTAAGATATAAAACGGCTTACATAAGTGTGAGTTTTTCTGTCTCCTTGCTTAGTTGATGGTTGGTGGAGATGGTTGAAGGATTGTTCGACAAAGTAGGGAGAAATTGGATTGCACAGGAAAATGTGCACAGGAAGTTCAATTCACAAGTAACGCATGCAATTTGACCAGGTTGAACTGACACCTGAAATTCATGAGTATATTTTATTAATACTATGACATGTTACAGGAGCCAGGCCCACAGGTTAACACATGGGAAGTGTGCAATCTCAGAGGTCACTGTCACCATCGGAAGCTAACTACCACTGATTGAAGGCATGTCTGCACCGCTTAAAGGGGAGGCATTCATCACGCTCCAACCATTGCTGGAAGCTATCCCACAGCTTTGAGATGGTGGCTGGAACCCATGGCAGAATAGGTACAAGGGTCGTCATCCTGATTTTCAAACATTGTCCTGATAGAAGAGGTAGAGAGGGCTCCAGAATGCTCAGGGGTGCAGAAACCCATCTCAATCTCCAATGACGAACCATTTGGAGCAGATGGCTACCAAGGTCAATTCCAGCAATGTAGTACTTAAGACCTCAAGCATGATTGGAGTCACTGAGCATATCAACAGTGACTAACAAGGCCACTATACTCACAGATTGCTCTATGTTTTGCACCCCTGTCACATTCTCAATGGAAGTAACAATCTCTGCTTCTCTCTAACTTTTAGATAATGCCACCACATCCTCACATACTCACCACTACAGGGCACTCAAATCTCATGCCTTGCATATATTCCCTGCTATTGGAATATCACACTAATACATCATGATGCACTCATTAAAACATTCCCCTCTCTTGGAGGAGAAGGTGGTATTTATTCACCACCAATCAGTTCATCCTTCAGCGATTAATGTCATGTCCATAGTCACAGTGACTGGAAATGCTGGCCATTGTGGGAGTGACAATCTCAGTTCATGGTGCAGAAAGAAAATGGAGATTAGTGTTTGCAGGCAGGCAAATCTCTTTCTTGTATCTCACTTATTCCTCACCTTACAATCTCTCCTGATTCCCAAAAGGCAGAAGATGTGTCTATCAACATCTGAGAACCAAGTTCCATCCCACTGCTACAACGCTAAGCCTTTTTGCTTTCAGATAACCCAAGAACTTCCATCTAATTTTTCTGCAGCTGCTAAGGCAAAGGAAGGACAAGCCCATCACTCAATCTGACATGCAATCACCAGCTCATATATTGGTATTGGTATTGATTTATTATTGTCACTTGTACCAAGGTACAGTGAAAAACTTGTCTGGCATACTGTTCGTACAGGTCAATTCATTACACGGTGCAGATACATTGAGTTAGTACAGAGTGCATTGAGGTAGTACAGGTAAAAAAACAATAACGGAGTACAGAGTAAAGTGTCACAGGTACAGAGGAAGTGCTTTGCAGGTAGACAATAAAGTGCTAGGTCACAACAAGGTAGATTGTAAGGTCAAGAGTCCATCTCAACGTATAAGGGAACCGTTCAATAGTCTTATCACAGTGGGATAGAAGCTGTCCTTCAGCCTGGTGGTATGTGCCCTCAGGTTCCTGTATCTTCTGCCTGATGAGAGAGGAGAGAAGAGAGAATGACTCAGGTGGGTGGGGTCTTTGATTATGCTGGCAGCTTCACCAAGGCATTGAGAGGTATAGACAGAGTCCATGGAGGGAAGGCTGGTTCCTGTGATGCGCTGGGATGTGTCCACAACTCTCTGCAGTTTCTTCTGGTTTTGGGCAGAGCAGTTGCCATAACAAGCTGTGATACATCCAGATAGGTTACACAGGGTAGCTAAGATAGGGGATCTACAGGCAGCATGTTATTGGATATGAGTGGCCTGAATCCAATGCAAAAGGGTGAAGGTAGTTCATGTGTCAGCTTCTTGAAGGCCAAGGTTGATGACTAGGTTTACTGCAACAGATTCTCATGAGAAATTCAATGGGATAGCATCTAAGAAAAGGCTGATAGGCATGTGCATGGAGGTGCTTGTACATTAGTAGACTTGATTAAGGAGCATGAGGGAAGTTCAGCTCCAGCTTTGCATTGACTTTATTTGCAGCCTGGAGCCCATCCATTCCAGCTCAAAAGTGGCAGCCATTTCATTCCAGTACTTGTGAACCCAATTACCATACAATATCTAAGAGTTAATGTCTCAGCTTCCTTTAGAGCATAGGCAGAAGTCATCCAACACCTGAGCACTGCAGTGAAAGTTCTCATTTCTGCCATGTGAGCTTGGATTTATGTCAGTATAGCTCTGAATACCAATGTTTGCAAGGGTTTTAGGATATCATGACATTCCAGCAAAATCCTTCTCAACAATTTATGAAGGTAGCCAAAGCAATGCCCCAAGAGAGGCAGAAGTTCCACTGCGAAAAATAAACTGCTGGAAGAACTCAGTGGGTCGAGCAACATCTGTGGAGACAAAGGGATGGTCAATGCTTTGGGTCTTGACCCGAAACTTTGACCACTCCTTTGCTTCCATAGTTACTGCTTCATCTCTGCCCAGGCTGTTTATGGTCATCCTCTTGAACCATCAGTTCAAGGAAACCAGCTTAGCAGTGGTGATGATTGTAAGCTCTTCTCCAAATTGGATGTACAAACGTGGCTTGTTGGGATATGTATTCATGATTTTCAGTAAAGCAGATGATCAGCACAGTGGGAAGGTAAAATGCGATCTGTGGTGCAATGTGCATTTTATTCCCTCTCTATGGATAGAGAAGGTTTAGAGGGATATGGGCCAAACATAGGCAGGAGGGACTAGCTCAGGTGGACACTTTGGTCAGCATGGGCAAGATGGGCCGAAGGGCCTGTTTCTGTGCTGTACAACTCTATTCATATCCATTTGGGTGGATAGTGCTCCCAGAATTCTGTTTGTGAGTTACAGGATTGCAACAAACAAGTTGGGCAGAAATGTCTCCAAATTGGTTTGATCTATGACTTTGAGGCAGCTTTCTAATTCCGATCCATCTAGGTAGTAAAATCTACAGGATCCCCAAGTGGGACAGAAGAAGCCTTGGCAAGTTCCTGCTTCCATTTTGTCAATGGTCCACTCAGTAGTCACAGGGCAGGCGTTTAGTGATTATGTCACAGAACTAGTAATCCAGACACCTGGACTATTGATCCAGAGACATGATTTCTTTCCCAGTCCAAACCTGAGATTATTGGAGGACCCCTTTCAAGAGCGCAGATTGGGGTGGTTTCTTCCTGCTGCTAAAATCAAGTTTCCCATGCATAGTTCATCCAACAATGCATCAGCTGGTTAGATGTACCCAATATGACAGGGCAAGTCCAAAGTTAGCATTTCATGAAGAATGGTGTCACCAGCTGCCTTCCCTGCTCATTTCTGGCACATTCAATAATGTACAACAAGCAATATGCACAAACTACGTATTTCAATTTGACAAGGCACAGCACAATTAGAAGATTGTGACTCGTGATCAAAATTCTAAGCTTAAAACATCAGCACTAACATCTTTTAAGAAGTCTTTTAAAAGTGAAACATGAAACAATAAGATGAAAAGATTTGATAAGAGGGTTGGATTGAAATCCAGCTGGCTGAAAACTTTGCCATCATCTGGAGAGGAGACTGGAAGCTTATAGGGTTATAACAATAAGTGGTATATGGTCCCCAGCTAAAGTTTTCATTTAATTGTACACTTGGAGTTCTCTGTCAGCATCTGATTTCCTGTCATTTTGATGAAATGTAAAGAAAAATTTTGACAACCTGATACATGACAGTTCACATTTATTATGTATGAGTTTCGAACCTCCTGAAGAACAGGCATATGATCAAGTATAATTGTTTGAGACATGAGGGAAGAAGAGTTGTCATGTCTACATGCAGTGCCCCTGTACCATCAATTGTGCCATTTGGAGCTTTTGCTAAAGTCTGAAAAAACATATCCAGTGTGAAAGCTGAAGCATGCTGTGAATTGTCTGTACTCCATTTCTAAACACAATGCAGCAAAGTGCTTACTGTTTAAAGACAACATCATTGACTAGAAGTTGGATATATCCTTTGTTTTTGTTGTTCTAAATTGATGTTGCATTCAGCATGCTTTTCAAATCCCCTATAAAATATGCTGTAATTAGCCAAAAAAATGAATAGCGTTAATGTACTTTACACCCAGAAATATTTTAAAAAAGGACCTGTGATAATTCCAGGTGGGACCAGACTCCATTTCGTGGAGCTGCCAACACTTTGTAGGGAAGCAATCACAGAAGAGCCTTAAAGACATACTCCTCGCAACAGCTTGACATCAGCAGCACTCGCTATGGGTGCTACGGAGGGGAGAGAGTTCCAGGATTCAAAGAATGTGATGCTGAAGTCCTGGTGCAGGGGAGAAAGGCCAGGAGGAACGTTCTGTTGCTGGACTGTGTAGTGAAGGCAGGAGAGCTGCCATGACTTCCATTAGATGTGCCTGGCAGGAGATGGCTCATGCTGCCTCCTCCAGGAGTAAGAATCCCCACTTAGTGTCGCAGAGTCATTCAGCATGGAAACAGGCCCTTCGGCCCAACTGGTCCATGCCGACCAAGATTGCCATTTAAGCTAGTCCAATTTGCCCGCGTTTGGCCCATGTCCCTCTAAACTTTTCCCATCCACGTACCTGTCCAAGTACCTTTTACATGTTGCCAATGTCCCAGCCTCAAGCACTTCCTCCAGCTGTTCATTCCATAGACTGACCACTCTCTGGGTGAAAAAGTTGACCCCCAGGTTCCTATTTAATCTCTCCCCTCTCACCTTAAACCTACACCCTCGACTGCACAAATAAACTTTATGTCAGTACAAAATTATGTCAGGGTGAGCTGCAGAACATTGGAAACAGTTCCAACAAGTCCTTTCGTAATCAGAGAAGGGACTCATTTACCGGTGTAATCAATGCAGGTGAGCCTGCAAAATAGCATGTAAGGAATTATTGTCACCTGCTCCTCTGGTGCTTAATATTGCTGGTAATAACTGAGGTGTGGAGGGGCTCACTAGCTTCATTTTAAGGACGATGATTTCCCAAGCTCTTATCAGAAGCATCTCACTGTCATGGAGTCCCTTATTTCCGAAGCTGACAATGCCATCTCCTCTGCACAGTTGGGAGATGAAGCTCTGGCTGCTGAGAAGGGACTTCTACTTCTGGCTGCTCTGCCTGCTGGTGCTGCTGTCCTTTGGGTTCTGCTTCATGGCCCTCAGGCTTTGGGTGTCCTTGCTGCTCTTCTGGCACCAGCTCCTGCCTTCAGTTGGTTAGGCTGTACTGCTAGCAGTATGCTGTGCTGAAGTCCCTGCATCCAGTTGCCATCAAGTGCCTCCCCTGACTGTCATAGTAAACCCAAGATGTTCTCTGCTACTATCCTCACACTGATATGGATCTTGTTGTACTAACTCCTACAGGATACATTGGATGTATTGGTATTGGTTTATTATTGTCACTTGTACCGAGGTACAGTGAAAAACTTGTCTTGCATACTGATCATATAAGTCAATTCATCACACAGTGCAGTTACATTGAGTTAGTACAGAGTGCATTGAGGTAGTGCAGGTAAAAACAATAACAGTACAGAGTAAAGTGTCACAGCTACAGAGAAAGTGCAGTGCAATAAGGTGCAAGGTCACAACAAGGTAGATTGTGAGGTCAGGATCCTTTTCATCGTATAAGGGAACCATTCAATAGTCTTATCACAGTGGGGTAGAAGCTGTTCTTAAGCCTGGTGGTACGTGCCCTCAGGGTCCTGTATCTTCTACCTGATGGAAGAGGAGAGAAGAGAGAATGACCGGGTGGGTGGGGTCTTTGATTATGCTGGCTGCTTTGCCAAGGCAACGAGAGGTAAAAACAGAGTCCAAGAGAGTCCAAGGAGGGGAGGCTGGTTTCCGTGATGCACTGGGCTGTGCCCACAATTCTCTGCAGTTTCTTGCGGTCCTGGGCAGAGCAGTTGCCGTACCAAGCCGTGATGTGTTTACCTTCTTATATTTACGGTTGTGCTTGCGCCTGAAGCAGGAATTCTATAATTGACCACAGACCAGGATTCCTTGCATTTGTAAAACAAAAAAAAATGCGGATGCTGTAAATCTGAAATAAAGGAAAAATCATGCTGGAAATACTCAGCAGGTCAGGCAGCATCTGTGGAGACAGAAAAAAAGAATTGTCTCAAGACAAAGGGTCATCCACCTGAAATATTAACTCTGTTTCTCTCTCCACACATGCTACCTGAGTTTGATGAATGGTTCCAGCATTTTCTGTTTGCAAGGCTGCCCCCCAGAACACTCTACACAAAAGGTGCATTTCACTGTGTGTTTCGATGTACATGTGACTAATAAAGATATCTTATTTCTTATTCTGTGGTGATGTGTGTTTATTTGAGGTTGAAAGGTTACAGGAAACAATGCAATGACAAACACTGTGATGCCCTCTCTCTCTAACTCTCAGTGTTACAAGCTGAATCCCACATACTTAGAGCCACTTTTGGTCAACGGTCTGATGTGATACAACTCACCAGGTCATCTTTGGTAGTTCTACTCTATGCCCCAGTGGTCAAGCTGCTGTTGACTTGAGCAGGTCACCCCTCCCTAACGCAGTGATTGTGCAGCTGAGAGATTGTACTTTAAAGACTAACTCTGCTGGCTGTTCCCAAATATCTTCATGGTTTTCCCTTTCATTTTTAACTAAGGTTTGCACAACATCACTCTCCTCCCACTACGGTCCACCAACCTCCTGCCTTTGTCTGTCTGGTGTCTAGTGTCAGCCTTAATTTTGCAACTGCAATAGATTACACATCTGCAATTAAGTTATATGCCGTGTCTTCAAATACATTGGGTGACTCTGGAGACTCTTTCTGCAGACAATCATTTTTATCCGATGTGTTTATTACAAGTCCCTGAGTTAACCAGTCCATAGTCATCAAGAAATGCTTTTCTGTTTGGCAAAATAATCCCCATCACGCAATAGCGGTTTGATGGAATTAGCTTTGGTTTTGTCTGTGTGTTTCATCTCAACAACAATCCAGCTATTAGCATTTTTAAATACTTTAGGGGTGAATGCAGATCTTTTGGTGCCAAGGCTGTTACTGTCTTGTGAATTTCAGAGTCTTGTGGATTGTTGGATCCACAGGGGGTGCAGAGAAAAAAAAATGGTTAATTTCAGTAAATGAATGTCAGTCCTTCCCTGCCTCTTTGCACTCACAGCTTGTGCGTGAACAAAGGCCTCTTTGTTTTCTCATGGTTTGCCGGGACATTAAGCCTGGGTCGATCTCTGGATATGTGAGCAACAAACAGCCATTACTGTATAACTGTCCAGTCCAGTTCACCTAGGTATGGTTAGCCACACTCTCCTGTGGAATGGTGACAGAAGGTGTGTGAATTGGTGTCAGGAACCAATGAAGTAGAGGGTAGCCCTGGTCCCAAAAGTTCCATCTCTCTGGGCAGTGCTTGCCACTGAAAATGTGATCTCCCCAAGCGTAAAGGCAACTCGTTTCCTAGAAACGAGGGGAAATTCTTCAGAGCATCCACTTGAACACTGAGGAGTGGAAACATTTCCTGTTGAAAAGATCTAGGTTATTAATAGCAGCCCTTAAAGTGGCACATGTGTCGTCAGTGACTGTCTGCACCCCTGGGAAGCCAGTGCCCAAAGTTCCCCATTAAAATTGAAGTGATTGAAATCATTCCTTCAGGCGTAAATGAATTGGTGATCTTGCCAATGAAGGCATGAACAGAAAATTAAAGGACATGACTGAGATCTGCTGCAGATCTCCTGGCAAGGAATCTGAGAGTCGACGTGGCCTTGACCTCTATGAAGGAAGCAGTCCAGGTATGTAAATGTAGCTGCAGACGTTCCTACAATGGCAGCCTTGGATTACCTGTGAATTTCTCATTCATCAGATAGGATGTGGTGTCTCTGAAGAATCTGTGGGAATCCTGGAATTATAGAGAATCAGAGAGACACAGAGCATGAAAACAGGCCCTTCAGCCCAACAAGGACCTGCTGCCTATCAATCATCCATTTACACTAATCATATTTTATTCATATTTTAATTAATACCCCCCAACAAACCGCCCCGCCCCCACCACCCTTTACATTCTACCACTCACCTACACACTGGGGTCTATTAACAGTGGACAATTAACCTACCAACATGTAGGTGGGCTGATTAGTAAGTTTGCAGATGACACAAATATTGGTAGAGTTGTAGTTAGTGAGGAAGATTGTCAAAGGACACAGGAGTTTATAGACCAGCTGGAAATATGAACAGAGAAATGGCACATATAAAACAATGCCTCCAGAATTGGAGTACAGCCAGTGATGTCACCACTGAAGCACCCAATGAATGAGTATCTCAGCAGCTAAGTGCTGGGAAAAGCACCCACTGTTGGTTGTTGGACAACCTGTGGAATATAGTACCTAGAGCAACATAGCGCAGGAACAGGCCCTTCGTCCCACGATATCCAATGCCAACCATTAGGTCACACTAAACTAATCCCATCTGCTTGCACATGGTCCACATACCTCCATTCCCTGCCTGTTCACATACCTGTCTAAATGCCTCTTCAATATTGCTATTGTATCTGCCTCCACCACTTCCCGTGTAGCACATTCCAGGCACTTACCACCTTCTGTGGAAAAAAAAGCCTCGTAAATCTCCTTTAATCATGTCCCCTCTCACCTTAAAGCTATGCCCTCTAATACTTGACATTTCAAACTTGGGACAATGACTATCAACCCTATCTATGCCTCTCATTATTTTATATACTTCTATCAGGTTGCCCCTCAGCTGCTGACTCTTGAGCGAAAACAGTTCAGGTCTGTCCAGCTTCATTTTGTAGCTAATTCTTTCTAATCTGGGTAACATCCTGGTAAAGCTCTTCTGCATCCTCTCCAAAGCCTCCACATTCCTACCTCTAATGCGGTGACCAGAACTGCACACAGTACTCCAAATGCAGCCTAACCGACGTTTTTATACAGCTGCAACTTTACATCCCGGCTTTTATACTCAATTCCCTGACCAATGAAGGCAAACATGCTGTACACCTTCTTTCCTACCCTATCTAGGTGTATTGTCACTTTCAGGGAGCGATGGACTTGCACCCCAAGATTCCTCTGTACATTAATGCTTTTGTACCACCATTTACTACATTCTTTGCTCGTGCATCTGACCTCACACTTGTCTGGATTAAATTCCATCTGCTATTTCTCTGTCCATATTTCCAGCTGGTCTATAAACTGCTGTGTCCTTTGACAACCTTCCCCACTATCTACAATTCTACCAATTTTTGTGTCGTCTGCAAACTTACTAATCAGCCCACCTACATGTTTGTTCAGGTCATTTATATGCATCTCAAGCAACGGAGGTCCCAGCACTGATCCCTGCAGAACACCGCTGGTCACAGACCTCCAGTCAGAATAGCACCCCTCCACCACTACCTTCTGTCTTCTATGGCGAAGCCAATTTTGAATCCAATTTATTAAGTCTCCATGGATCCCATGCATCTTAATCTTCTGGATCAGCCTACCATGAGAATCATTGTCAAAAGCTTTACTAAGATCCACTTATACATCATCCACTGCTCTACCCTCATCAATCACCTTTGTCACCTCCTCAAAACACTCAATCAAGTTTGTAGGATATGATCTGCCCCACACAAAACCATGCTGACTATCCCTAATAAGTCCATGCTTTTTCAGGTGTGAATAAATCCTATCTCTAAGGATCTTCTCCAATAATTTCCTGACCAAAATCTATCCTTCACTTTCTTGAACACACTCAGTGACTGAACTTCCGCAGTCCTCTTTTGTAGAATATTCCAAAGATTCACTGCTTGCCTGAGTGAACAAAGTTCTTCTCATCCCAGCCCTGAATGGCCAACACCTTATATTGAAGCTGTGATCTTTAGATTAGACACCCCGGCCAAAAGAGTCATTATGCCTGCATCTACCCTGGAAGCTCTATAGGAATTTTGAAATAATAACAGAAAATGCTGGAAATACTTAACAGGTCAGACAGCATCTGCGGAGAGAGATACAAAGTTAACATTGCAGATCCATGGCATCTTTTAAATTGCAGAGTGTAGAGAACAAAGGACATGTTTGTGGTAGGTGGAGACTAAGAGAGGTTGAATGACACCATTGGTGATGGTGCCTGTTAATAGAGAGTGTGATGGTTTGTTAGTCATAGATCATCATTCTGAAGGAGATATAAGTGAAAGGAGATGAATGAAAACAGGAGAAGAGAGAATAAAAATGCAATGCTGTACTGCGAGGTTCTGATTAGACATGCAAAATCCTGCTGATGCTGAAAGCCCAAGATAAAACAGAATTGGCAGTATTTGTAAAGAGATAAATAGACCTTTCATCAGAACTGGTCACTTTGACGCAGTGGTACAGCATTGAGTGCTGCTGCCTCACTGCTCCAGGTACCGGGGTCTAATTCTGAGCTCGGGTGCAGTCTGTGCAGAACTTGCACATTCTCTCTGTGAATACATGAGTTTCCTCCGAGTGCTTCAGCTTTCTCCCACATCCCAAAGACATGCTGGTAGGTAAGCAGGCTCCTGTGAAGTTATCCTTTACTGTAAGTTATTGGCAAATAGAAGCAAAAAGCGTTGATGAGCTGTTATGAGAGAGAATTAGTGGCAGGGGTACAGGGTAATAGAAAAGAAAAAATGAGATTGTTGGCATTGTTTCCCAAAGAGCTGGAATGGGCCCAAATAAACTGATTGGCCTTCTTCTGGGTAACTATAATATATGGAGTGAAGAGAGTTGTTGAGAGATACAACATAGAAACAGGCCCTTCAGCCAAAGAAGCATGCACCAACCATCAATCACACGTTTACACTAATCCTACATTAATCTGTTTTTGTTTTGTTCTCCCCACATTCTCATCAAATACCCCCAGATTCTAACATTCCAGGGGCAATTTGCAGTAGCCAATTAACCTGCCAGCCTTCATGTCTTAGGGATCCGGGAGGAAACTGGAGCACCTGGAGGGAGACCATGCAAACTTCACACAGACAGCACTCAAGGTCAGGATTTCTGGCACTCTTGTGACATTGTGTTGTGGCACCTTGGGGTGTGGACAACCCAACATAGACTGGCACCAGGAAAAGGGATGTCTTCGCTGTTGAAGGGGCAACCTTTTGGCTGAAGTGTTTGGAGACACAAGAGACTACAGATGCTACAATCTGGAGCAACAAACAATCTGCTGGAGGAACTCAGTGGGTCGAGCAGCATTTGTGGGGGGAAAGAAACTGTCAAGATTTCGTGTCGAAATTGGGTCCCGATGCAGAGTGTCAACCCGAAATGTTGACAGTTTCTTTCCTCCCACAGATGCTGCTTGACCTGCTGAGTTACTCTAGCTGATTGTTTATTGCTTAAGGTTCTGTTGTCCATTCATGGAACTGCTCGAAGAAAAACAGAAAATTCTCCTTGTGTCTTCAACAATTACCAATGCAAAAATTACTAGAGAGTTAATGGACATAACTGACTGCTGTTCTGGAAACATAACTGCACTTAAAAGGACTTCATTAGTTGTGGTGCTTTAAGATATCCTCGAAGCATGAGAAGGCATTATATAAATGTATATGATTTATGGCAATAGTTGCAAAACATTTCCCTTAATAAACATTGGCACCCTCTATGAAAGGTTAAATAAACAATACTACTTAGTGCAATAAAATCTTTTTTTCCTTAATCATTCTGTTTAGATTATCCTTATGTGCTGATATTGTAGTGCACAATTCCAAAAATAGTTTAATATGCCTCTGTTTTAAATGCCCTTAAGATTGTCAGTTGTCTGCATGGTGACATTTCAGAGGAAGAATGAACGCTTACTGCCCTTTTTGTGATTCTTTCATTCAGTTGCTTTTCCTCTCTATCTGCCCAACTGAAGCCAAGGTGAATTAGAGCCATCCATATTTGGTGAAACAATTTTACAAAATATGAATATAGTTTATTTATTTTGGCAGTGACTAAATCCGATAAAAGACAAATCAATTACATTCAACTTTGTAACAGTCTGTTATTGCATTCCATTTCACTTTCTCTCCAGTACTGTAATCCTTCATTTTGTTTTTATTTTCTTTTGGAACTGCTTTGAAGGATTGGCTTCTATTAAGTTTTAATTCTGAAAATCACCAGCTTCTAACACTTCATCAAATTCTACACTGTGTTTTCCTGTAGCAATGATATTCTGTTTATTAAAAACATCACTTTTTTTATACCCACTTTAATATGAGCTTTATACTCTTCTTAACTCTCCCTTGAACAACTGCTGAACAAAACTTGAAACCTCCACAAACAACTAGCTCATGGAGCTTGGCTTATGATGAAAAAATGGACCAGTGTTACTGCCTTAGCATTATTTTCCAATAATATGTTAAGTGAAATATCTGATCTCCACTTAGCACTTTCCATAAAAGGTACATGGTAAATGAGAATTCAAAATCTGGGTCGTCATAGTCTGACCCGTCCTTTACCTTAAACTGAAATGAATGTGGTGTGTTAATGTTTTTTCAAATATAATGATTGAGAAATTAAATGAAAGTACCTTGATCAAATTATGTTTAAAAGGCTATTTGCACAATTTAGTTTGTAATTTGGGGGGCAGAGAATGTCTTCTGAGCATGTCACAGAATGAAATAGTAAATTTATCAAGATATGCTGTGAGAGGTTCAATAAAAAGTGATTTTTAACTTCAGATCTAAAGTTACAAGAATGAACATTCACATATACATGGATCCATTTCTCTAATTACCTTTCAGCTACCATTTTGATTTTTCACAGTGTTATAATGCAGTTTTAAACATCACTCATTATTGCCTATACCTCAATCGATAAATTCAGCCTGTGTATCTATTAAAGATCAATAACTCTCATTTCCTGAAAATGCCTTTTCTTATCTCCTCTTTACTTGACTCCAACCATTACTAACTAAACATCATAATCCTGAGCAACTGGGTTTCACCAATGGTTAATCTGCAACAGTCTCCATACTTGTTTTCTCCATATGTCTGAGCTATATTGCAAATTAACCAACTGCTGCCAATGAAATATATACATTTCAAGGACAGCCTTTTATAGAAGGATCCTATTGAAGGCTTTACAAGTATTAGTGTGTCCAACATTCTCTTCTAGGTTAATTCGAGGATTGCATAATGATTCTGGAGCTGGTGTCTGACTGGTAGACCGTAAATCTCCACCTTATTTGGAATAGGCAATGTGACCCCATCTCTAACCCTGTTGTGCAATGAATGGATATTTGATCACACCTTTGCAAGTATCAACATAATCATCTATTAGTTGTCTTTTAGCTTACTAGATGCCACACAGATCCTCTTGGCTTGGATGCAATTGATTACAGAGGTGTGTTGCAGAGCTTTCAGAATGAGATTGAGCTCTCAGCTTTATGGCCAAATACAAAAGTGTGAAGTGCTGGGGCATTCATTGCATTATAAGTCATTTAAATTGATAAGAGAAATCATGGAGTCAGTTGGTGGCTTTCTATTCCAAGGTAACATTAGGTTATCAGATGTGCATCAGTCATTGATACTGAAGAGAATTGGTTTGGCAGCTTTAGAAATGAAAGATTCACAATAAGGTGAAAATCCCTACAAAACCATATTATCACATCTGTATCCTGTTCATATTTTTATATGGATACGAAACATGGTATTCCTTAAGTAGGAAGCATTTGGTGCCTAGAAATTCATACCTGGTCAAAATCATGAAATACCCTATATACTGTAATAGCTATAGCATATTGTACTCTTGTTTCAAAAATTCATTTTATTGCCTTCAGTGGAAATAACATCCAAAGACAAAATACAAGGTACTGTCGCTGCCATTGCTGGTGCTTCAACAGGAGATAGATTTCTGGAGATGCACAGATGATGTTAAAAGCATCACTTCTGGTAGAATGGAAACTAAGTTTCCTAAAAAAGAGGACATTTCAGCTGTCTGCTTTCCCACACCTGCCTCTCCAGCCTCCCATTACTCATTTGTGTCCCCGTTCCCCTCGTGGTTTCATCCACCTGCTACCCACACATTTCACCCAGTGGAACTTCTCCCCTATCCGGTTCCATCTGCCTTTTCCTCTCTGCTAATGGTTCCCATTATCACCTTCCTTCCTTATCAGATTCCAGCACTGGTAGCCTTTGTGTTCCCACTCGTCACCCTCCTAGATGTCTCCACCCTCACCCTCCCCTCCCCCCACCTGGCTCCTGCCTTTTTTCTTCTTTGTCTGCTTCTGCCTATCGTTCACCTGCCTCCATCTCCCAATGCCAACCCTCCCCCCTCCCCCACCTGGCTCTATTCACCCCATCTTGGTCCACCTATTGGCCCCCTTTACACTGGCTACCTTCCCTCTCCACTCACAGTCGTGAAGCCGGGACCCAAAACATCAACAATTCCTTTCCCACAGATGCTGCTCAACCCACTAAGTTCCTCCAGCCAATTGTTCCTGGTTGATCCTGGTGGCCAATGGTATGAGGATCTGCAGTTTACGTTCTCTTGTTGCACTTGTTGCATAGTCATTGTATCTATTGATTTTTGCTCCAGCTTTTTACTCCCTTTGAATCTTCAGAAGGTTTGAGTTTTTATGCTGGTCTATGATTTTATTGACAATACGATCCATCCAGCATCATACCCAGAAGGCAACTCTTCATTTGTGGTTGTAGGCAACCGCAGTGTTTGTAAGTTTCTTTGTGTTGCTGTAGGTATAAGCAACCAGACATGGGTGGGGCAAGAAATAAAATGTCCTCTGTTGATGGCAGTAGTTATGATGAATATATCAATGTCACATGCCAGGCTCAGTCCTTTAAGATATATTTATTTACACTATACTGCTTTCCCTTTAATAAAGGAAATAAATCCTTACAACCATTAACTATTTATATTCATAAAATTATACAATCAGTTAACTATATCAATATGAAGTTGTAAATTAAACAAATTATAAATTCACTTGATCTCTTTGTTCACTGAACTCTTCACTAAAGTCTGCAGTCAACATCTCTGACCTATCCACTCCAAGCCCTATTAATTTCAGAGAGTCACTTCCCCAGGTAGGCTTCACACACATCAGGTATCACATCCTGATCTTTAGTTTTGCCTCAGCAAAATTATTTTCATAACTATGTCCTATACATACCGGATCAACAATTTTCTGGCGTCACTTGCATATATAAAGCCCCGCACATAAAACTTAACATCGAGGCTAATAACACTTATAACTACAGTAATTGAAATTGTACATAATATTTGCTGCATAACTAGAAATTGTAAACTGAGCTGCAACAATCTCTGCTTTGGTTGGTAGCCTGTCATGTGGCCAGCATTGCATACGAGAAGTAAACATATCAAACAAACTGATGTGGATACCTCAGCATAGCATGGGCAATTAGATAGAGGTAGGGTTATACACAGAATATTATTGACATTAGTGGTGCTTAACTAACAGCAGTGTCTGATATCTAATTCATTCCATACACTTAGTTGTTAGAGGTACACTTCAAAATCAAAGTCAAAGTCGAGTTTATTATCATATGCACAAGTATATGCACAGGTGCAATGACGAACTTACTTGCAGCAGCATCACAGGCACATAGCATCAGATGCACAACATTCACAGGAAAAAAATAAATTAAACATAAATTATACACAATTTTTACAATGAAGAGCACAATTAGAACAAAAAAAAAGGCAACTTTGGTGCAAAGTGATCAAAGTGCTTATAGTGTTGCTAAACTCTAGTGATTAGGGTTGTTTGTGCCGGTTGGTTCAAGAACCGAATAGTTGAAGAGAAGGAGCTGTTCTTGAACCTGGTGGTATGGGACTTCAGGCTTCTGTACCTCCTGCATGATGGTAGCTGTGAGAAGATGGCATGACCTGGATGGTGGGGATCTTTGATGATGGATGTTGCCTTTTTGGGGCACTTACATACACAACAGAAGTGGGAAGCAGTCAACTATTTCACCTTGGGAAGCATTACAATTGAGCTTGTCAATGCACTTGAATAACTTCTGTTTATGGATTTTCCAGCAGATGCCATTGGACAGTAATCAAATGTGGAAATCATAGCTGATTATTTCCCTTGCTCATTGCTAAAACCTGTTATTTGTACCCCATCAGTATTCCAGCTGAGGCTTGCTAACAGAATATATCAAGAGCTAAATTTGGCGCCTTCCCAGTCTGCAAAGGTCAGCTGCAGATGGGAGATATCTTGGGGTTAAAGCCAGTTTAAGACATCCAATTCTCATTAGTCTCCAGAGCCATCTGTTAAACAGAGTATCTGTACCAAGTTTTAGCTTTATGTTTCTTTGTAACCACCAATAGTATAAAAATAAGGGCAGGTTAAAATATTGAGACTTATCCCTCATCACAGTTAGGATGGGAAGATGAAGAAAAAATGTTGGAAATGCTCAGCAGATCAGGCAGCATACAGCTGAACTTTCTTTGCTGCTTGAAATATTAGCTTGGTTTCCTCAGCACTGCACTTTAATCAACAACATAGACATTTCTGAGCATTAGTTTGTTTGGTATGTTTACTTCTCATATGCAGAGCTGGCCACATGACAGGCTGAACTACTTTAGGAATTAACAAAAAGCATCTATTTACCCCCAATCCATCTCCCCATAGTGACCACGCCTGCTATGAATTAAGCTTTCCCTGTGAACTGTAAATATTATGTGGTTTGCTTTTCAGACAATCAAGGATATTGTTGCATATTTGTGGAATGTACACCAACTTGAGCAACTTTTAAATATATGGTGCCATGCAATTATGCAGTAGCATATGAATCTTAAAACCAAAACTTTTAAGTGAAATATGCTTTAAGAAAAGAAACTATGCCTTTTAAAAAAATAAGTATCTAAAAGGAAATAAGCTGAGTTACAAAGAATGGAAAGTGACCTCATTGAAACATAAAAAAATTCTTCTGGGGTTTGACAGGGTAGATACAGGGATGATGTTTCCCCTAGCTAGGGTGTCTAGTACAAGGATTCACAGTCCCATAGTAAGATATTGGCCATTCAGGACAGAGATGAGAAGAAATTTCTTCACCCAGATGGGTAATGAATCTTTGGAATTCTCTCTCTATGAGTGCTATGGGAACTCAGTTGCTATGGATATTCAAGACTGAGATTAATATTTTTTCCTGGATATTAGGAGAATCAAGGGATATGAAGTTAATGCAGGAAAGTTGTACTAAAATAATAGATCAGCTATGATCTTATTAAATGGCAGAGCAGGCACGAGGGGCTGAATGGCCCACTCTTTCTAGTTCCTTACGTTGTGAAAATGAATAAAGTGGGTCAAACTGTGCAATGTTACCATACTACTGTGTTAATGCCCTTTTATGAAATTCCCTGTCTGAAATACCATAGAACCATAGAACTATAGAACAATACAGCACAATACAGGCCCTTCGGCCCATCAGGTTGTGCCGACCTTCAAACCACTCCTAAGACCATCTAACCCCTTCCTCCCACATATCCCTCTATCTTAAATTCCTCCATATGCTTATCTAAAAATCGCTTGAACTTAACCAACATATCAGCCTCCAGCACCACCCCAGGCAGCGCATTCCATGCCCCAACCACTCTGGGTGAAAAACCTCCCTCTGACGTCTCCCTTGAACTTCCCCCCATTACCTTAAAGCCATGCCCTCTTGTAGTGACCATTGGTGCCCTGGGAAAGAGGTGCTGGCTGTCCACTCTATCTACTCCTCTTAATATTTTGTATACCTCTATCACGTCTCCCCTCATCCTCCTTCTCTCCAATGAGTAAAGCCCTAGCTCCTTTGGTCTCTCTTCATAATCCATACTCTCTAATCCAGGCAGCATCCTGGTAAATCTCCTCTGCACCCTCTCCAACGCCTCCACATCCTTCCTATAATGAGGCGACCAGAACTGGACACAGTACTCTAAGTGTGGTCTAACCAGAGTTTTGTAAAACTGCATCATTACTTCGCGGCTCTTAAACTTGATCCCACGACTTATGAAAGCTAACATCCCATAAGCTTTCTTAACTACCCTATGCACCTGTGCGGCAACTTTCAGTGATCTGTGGATATGAAATTGTAAAGAAGTTTTAATCTGCATTTTAAATCGGTTTATTAGAGTACAGAAATTTTACAATGCATTCAGAACTTGATCATACACAAAAGGTACTTATAAATGTGATAGCTTTACCATAAGAGCACATTTTAAACAACAATTCAAAGAAAATAATTCACATTTTAATCTGGAGAAGCAGTAGAAAGTTTTGAGTGAACTCTGCTTGGAAAACTGATAAAGGCTAAGAACAGAAGATGGTGGAAACACACTGCAGTTTGTGCAGATTCTGAAGAAGGAACAGAGAGTAATTTTAAACAATTGAGAAACAAAAAAGAGATTCCTTCTGCCAAAATGCATTCAATTGCTCGAAATGGGACTGTATTTTCTAGTCTGGAAAAATTGCAATGAATTTTCTATAAAGTTGAACAGAGTTTAGATTTGAAATTTTTTTTCACCATTACAATGGAGGAAGAGTTTTCACCCTATAATGTACTTTCCCTGATTCATTAGTTCGACTTATAATAACTGCTATTCAATGGTTTTCTATAAAATAATAATAAAGCACATGGAACAAAATCCAACAAGTATTTGAAGTGAAGACTAATAAATGAATGAAAAGCAATGATTGTTCCAAGAGAAGTATAATTAGTCAGGATGTAGAACAGGCAGGGTGGCAGCACGGACTCCCAGTAAAACTGAAGCCAATAGGGATCGGAAGAAAAACTCGACAAGGGCTGGAAAATATTTGTGGCTGCTCTTTAATATTTCTTAAACACAATTCCTTCAGGTGCACCTGTCTGCTGAGACGATGAGATTATGGAATCATCTCTCAAATGTGATACACAGACATCCTGCTGTGTGTGAGCTGTCTAAGTTAGTTATCTGACAGTAAGAGGACTGCCAAAGCCTTGACAAATATGGTCTGAAAATACATTTAATGGTAATGCTGTTACCTTTTCCATTCTGCCATTCCTAATTTACCTTCAGCATTTCATAGCATTATAGAATTATAGAATTGTTGCATCATAGGAAGATGCCATTTGGTCCACCAAATCTATACCATCTTCTAGATAACAATCCCATCAGTTGCATTCCCCAGTCTTTCCCCATAGCCCCTATAATTTTTTCTCTTAAAAGCCTATCCAATTTGTTCTTGAAAGCCTTGATTGATTCTGTTTCCAGCATCTTTGGTATTGAGTTCCAGATCATTAATACCCTCTGAGTGAAATAAAATGTTCTCCTACCCACACCCCCTTGTATCTATTACCTGAAATTTTGAATGTGTCCCCTGGTTCTTGAACATCTGCTGATTGGACCAGCTTCCCACTGTTTTACAGTATCTAAAGTAGTCATTATTTAATCTAGTATCATTATAATAGATCTGGAATAATTAATTAAATTCAACCACAACTCATTCAAATACCTCTGCCCCTTTCACCATCCTAAAACAAATATCCCACTGAATGAATCCTCTGATAAATAAAGATTCTCTTTTGAAAATTCTGCCATTTTAAAAATAAGCATCACTGTTCATCCTGGTCAGTGCTGATTTAATGCAGTCCTGACAAGTTAATGTTACTTGTAAGTAGACAGAACTTCCCTTGTTGATACTTGAGATGTTTGTTGTGATAGTCTTTTTAGAATTGGCACCACTTCAATCCCAATCTACTTTTTGCATTCAAATGTAGAGATCTCAGCACCATCTAGTGGAAAGAAATATTCATTGCTCCCACAAAAAAATAGGAATAGTCATCTAATTTCTGTTTGTAATGGGCAAATGTATAAAATATTTGGTTTGCTAATGTCACTACATTCATCCAACAGCAATACATTGATGCAAATCATCGGATTATAAATAAATTGACAAATGGTTGTACCTTAGCTAATGCAAAGAAATACTAACAATTTAATCAATTTGTCATCACTAGGTCTAAGCTTCTTACTGAACAGCACAGTGGGAGCATCTTCAGACTGAAGCAATTCAAGAAGGAGGATCATCACCACCTTCCCAAGGTCAGGAAAGCAAGGACCATAAATGCTCGACCTGCCATTATCTCCCACCTTTGAGATCCTCCACAAAACTGCACAACAAAAAAATGGGCTTGAGAAATCTGGGAAACCAGGACACGTTGAGTTATATTTTGGCAAAATTTTTAAATGAACGCAATTTAGCACAACAAACAGGATCATCCAAAGAGATAGGAGATCACTATGAATTAAGATGTATTGTACATTCTGAAGAGTCAAAAAGAGGAGACATATATTCCACTAACTCACAGTGTTTATTACCTATGATAGTTCGACTACAGTTTAAATTATCCTTCCCAGGATGTGGGCATTACTGGCAAGATCCACATTCATTGCCTGTCACTAATTCACTAATTGTCTGTTCTGTAGGCCCATTTCAGAAATTAGTTCAGCAACCCACATAAGTCAGACCAACATAAAATATGCCTGTTTCCTCATTCTCAACACTGGTGCCCCACAAGGCTGCGTCCTCAGCCGTCTACTCTACTCTCTATACACTCACAACTGTGTGGCCAGATTCTGTTCTAACTCCATCTACAAGGTTGCAGATGATACCACCTTTGTAGGCCGTATCTCAAATAGCGATGAGTCGGAGTACAGGAAGGAGATAGAGAGGTTAGTGGAATGGTGTCATGACAACAACCTTTCCCTCAATGTCAACAAAACAAAAGAGCTGGTCATTGACTTCAGGAAAGGGGGTGGTGTACATGCACCCGTCTACATTAATGGTGCTGAGGTCGAGAGGGTTGACAGCTTCAAGTTCCTGGGAGTGAACATCACCAACAGCCTGTCTTGGTCAAATCACATAGATGCCACAGCCAAGAAAGCTCACCAGTGCCTCTACTTCCTCAGGAGGCTAAAGAAATTCAGTTTGTCCCCTTTGACTCTCACCAACTTATACCGATGCACTATAGAAAGCATCCTATCTGGATGTATCACGGCTTGGTACGGCAACTGCTCTGCCCAGGACCACAAGAAGCTGCAGAGAGTTGTGGACACAGCCCAGTGCATCACAGACATCAACCTCCCCTCCTTGGACTCTGTCTTTACCTCTCATTGTCTTGGTGTAGCAACCAGCATAATCAAAGACCCCACCCACCCAGGACATTCTCTCTTCTCTCCTCTTCCATCGGGTAGAAGATACAGGTGCCTGAGGGCATGTACCACCAGACTTAAGGACAGCTGCTACCCCACTGTGATAAGACTATTGAACGGTTCCCTTATACGATGAGATGGACTATGACCTCACGATCTACCGTGTTGTGACCTTTCACCTTATTGCACTGCACTTTCTCTGTAGCTGTGACACTTTACTCTGTACTGTTACCGTTTTTACCTGTACTACATCAACGCACTTTGTACTAACTCAGTGTAACTGCACAGTGTAATGATTTGACCTGTACGATTGGTTTGTAAGACAAGCTTTTCACTGTACCCTGGTACAAGTGACAATAATAAACCAATACCAATACCAATACTTTTCAAGTTTTGATGAAGAGCCCATAATCTGAAACATCAGATCTGTTTCTCTCTTCATGGAGGCCTACATGACCTGCTGAGTGCTTCCACCATTTTCTGTTTTTATTAAGCATAACAAATTCCCTTTCATGGGGGGACTAATGGACCAGAAGGGTGTTTTAATCACTATTCAGTAATTTCACAACCATTTATTGTGATACTAGCTGTTTAATTCAGAATTTATTTAATTACTTGAATTATTTCCTCCAGCTGCCATAGTGGATTGGACTCACATCTCTTGATCAGCAATCTCAGTAACTGTGCACTAGTCCAGTAACTTAACCAGTATCCTGCTGTACACCATACCAAGTGCAATCTTAGCTGGAATTCTTCCAACCTATAAGCACAATGTCTCTCAAGTTATACCAATTAGCAGAATGTATTCATTTGGATTTCCATCAGAGTTCTTCTTATTGGCCACAGATATCAAGCAACATTTTTGGCTCATGCATAGAGAGGACTACTTTTCAACTTCAGAATGCAGAGTGGCTAGTATTGGCTGCGTGTCTAAGAAATGAGGAAATCACAAGGACACTGCCCACAATTTCTAGACAATCACAGCTAATTAACATGACCCTGCACTTTCATTGTCTCAGCTAAGCATACAAATACTATGTAAGTGTTTTGTATGTATTAAACTCAAGCAGAAGATGGAGATGTAAGTTGTCAAAGCTTTAAACCAATGTAACATTTTGAAATACTTTATTCTTGCTTATGGATAGGACGACAACATTAAATTATAAGATTCCCAACTACGTAGTAAAGGAGAACTATCATCAACGGGCTTCGGGAAAATGGATAATTATTTCAGAAATATTTTAAGTGAGCTAAAGGGAAAAATGAAGGTATGGATAGATCAAGATTTGGAACATGCCATGTAATGAAACTTGGAAGGAACAAAAAATAATGGGCCAGAATTTGCTGGGAAAAGGCTGGTTCCATCAATTTCATGATGCCCACACAAACACTTGCTGACCACTTTTAACTATGTTCTAACATTAGACTCCTCATCAGAGACTAGGAGTGTAGTATGGACTTCCTGCAATTTCCAGCATTCACAATAGAAAATCTATTCATTCATTTCAATGGAAAGGAACAAAGGTATGTATTCGTTAACTTACATTGTTTTGAATCAATTGAGTTTAGTTAAATGTTTCAATAATTGTGTTTTAAATGGCTTCACTTTTAATAATTTTACTTTTGTTAAGTTTCATGGACATTCAGAAATATTCAAGTTATTGACAGTCAGCTAAGCCTGGGGATGTGATTTGGATGGCTGTGAAAGATTTTTTCACTGTTTCATGATGAGGCCTATTCTCCGCAACCATCAATAGTGCTGCCATCCAAATGATGGCTTTGTACCACATAACAACATGCTGCCATTCAGAACCCTGCCACATATGAGCAGCATTTGATGGCTCTGGGCATATACTCAGTGAAGTTTAGAAGGATGAGGGGAATCTCCATTGAAACCTATTGAATATTGAAAAGCCTGAATAAAGTGGACATAGAGAGGATGTTTCCAGTAGTGGGAGACTGTAGGACCAGAGGGCACAGCCTCAGAGTAGAAGGATGTCCCTTCAGAACAGAAATGAGGAGGAATTTCTTTAGCCAGAGGGTGGTGAACTTCTGGATTTCATTGCCACAGATGGCTGTGGAGGCCAAGTCATTGGGTATATTTAATATGGAAGTTGCTAGGTTCTTGATTAGTAAGGGCGTCAAAGGTCATGGGGAGAAGGCAGGAGAATGGGATTGAGAGGGAAAAGTAAATCAGCCATGATCGATGGGCCGAATGGCCTAATTCTGCTCCTATGTCTTATGGTCTTACTAGTAAGTAAATGGTAGGTGCGTACAACATAGGTCAACAGTGAAGGTAACCACTCACCAGTGATATCAAGTTCTGGTCCATAATTTCAATCAAAGAAAAGCAGCTCCTCACAGAAACATGCTCAGCACCTGGATGATTTGACTCTGGGTTACAGAAATTGCTCTGTGACCACATCAGTTCTTAAATCTTGAAAATACATGGAAAGAAATAAGTCAGCAACTGCACATTATATATTTGGTTTCCCTCAAAATATTATTCCAAATCTGTACTACCAAGTAAATAAGAAATATTTTCTGATATATTTTAATTTCAGTTCTCACAAATGTTCTCAGTTAGGTGTCAAGTGCACAGACAACATTTGCATCCATGTATATTCAGAGGCTGTGCTCCAAGTCACTGAAGCACACAAGAGAATAAGCCCTGTGTTGAACACAGACAGGATAAAGGCTCTCCACCAACCTGTCCTTACTTTATAGCTCCCCTTTTCAACAATAAAATTCCATGATTAGATCCTGCAAAATATGGATGATTTCCTATATCTCTGGAGGCACACCTTGGCAAAGGAGGTCATCGATGGTAAATCTTCAGTGCACCAAGTGAAGAGTTTGGCTATATGAGGGAAAGAGTGTTTGGAGATCAAGACCTCACACCCAACATAGAGTACATGGACCTCCGGGAGTGGTAATTCTTGCTCTCCTGTATGCTCCCGAGATGCAGACTACCTATAGAAAATATTGCAGAGCACTGGAGAGATACCACCCATGTTGTCTCTGCAAAATCCTACAAATTCATTGAGAGGATGTGAACAAGTGTCAGCATGCTCTCCCTAGCCAACATCCCCAGCATTGAGGCTCCAATACATAGCACAGTACAGGCCCTTCGGCCCACAATGTTGTGCCGACATTTTATCCTGCTCTAAGATCTATCTATCCCTTCCCTCCCACATAGCCCCCTATTTTTCTGTCATTCATATGTCTATCTAAGAGTCTCTTAAATGTCCCTTATGTATCTGCCCCCACAACCTCTGCAGGAAGTGCATTCCACACACCCACAACTCTTGTGTAAAAAACTTACCCCTGACATCCCCCTTATATCTTCCTCCAATCACCTTAAAATTACGTCCCCTCGTGTTAGCCATTTTCGCCCTGGGAAAAAGTCTCTGACTGTCCACCGGATCTATGCCTCTTATCATCTTGTACACCTCTATCAAGTCACCTCTCATCCTCTTTCTCTTCAAAGAGAAAAGCCCCAGCTCGCTCAGCCTATCCTCATAAGACAATGCTCTCCAATCCAGGCAACATCCTGGTAAATCTCCTCTGCACCCTGTCTAAAGCTTCCACATCCTTTCTATAATGAGGCGACCAGAACTGAACACAATACTCCAAGTGTGGTCTGACTAGAGTTCTTTAGAGCTGCAACATCACCTCACAGCTCTTGAACTCAATACCCTGACTAATGAAGGCCAACACTCCATGTGCTTATTTAACAACCCTATTGACCTGTGTGGCAACCTTGAGGGATCTATGGACGTGGACCCCAAGATCCCTCTGTTGCTCCACACTCCATCATCTCCAATGGTCATGCCACATCATTCACATCTCTGACACCAGACACAAAAACTATAAAATTTTATCACGCCAAGAAATTAACAGGGAGACAGATGGAAAGATATGTGGACATTCACAAATCTTTTTGAAAAAAGGATAACATACTAACTGTCTTGGCCTATAATAGCATTGGGATAGCATTGAGAACCTTGAGTCCATTCATCAAGACTGCATAGAAGCCCAGTGTGAATGGCAGAAGGAGTGCATCAGCTCCCAACCTACCTGCCCACTTAACCTGTCAACTGACCACTACCTCTCCTGTGGTTCCCACAGTAAGAAATACTTTATTTAACGAAGTACACTTGTTGCTAGTTTGAATTGCAAACTATTTTCTAATATCTTAGAGAGAGACACCAAATTTGGACTGGACTGGACAGAGTAGATGTAGCCAAGCTGTTTCCCTTGGTGGGTGAGTCCAGGACCAGAAGGCACAATCTTAGAATTAGAGGGTACAGGTTTAAAACAGAGATGAGAAGAAATTTCTTTAGCCAGAGGGTGGTGAATTTGTGGAATTCCTTGCCACGTACAGCAGTGGAGGCCAGATCATTGGAGGCGTTTAAGGAAGAGATAGATAGATATCTAAATAGTCAGGATATGAGGATAAGGCCGGAAATTGGGGTTAGAATAGGTTTTTTTTGTTCCGCCCCCCCAAATTTCTCATTCCTTTTTCTTTTTTCCCTTTTCTTTGGAGCAGACTCGATGGGCTGAATGGCCTACTTCTGCTCCCTTGTCTTGTGATCTTGTGTCAGAAGTGCTGGCTGATGAAATTTAGATGCCATTCCTGATTTCAAATACTTTACTCTGGGCATAATCCCTACGAAAACAGATAACCATGGCCATGGACCAAGATACAGCAGGCTGTGTGATTCACTTGAAAGAGTACACAATGGATCAACCGAAGCTGCTCGAGCTATTGGATTTCTAGGCAAGTAAACGTCTAAAGAATGGAGACAGTGGAAGCAAAGGTTTATTGAGCTGCATATTAAACTGGCAAATAAATCTAACCTGATGTAAGCAAAGATGTCACTGTATCTCATTGCTCACAGGGGAAGAGAACTGTACCATACCATCAAAAGCAGGGGTCTGGGACAACAGAAAGACATAGATCTGGTGAGTGGAGATTGGGAGTCTGGGAGACCAGGGAGATACAGGCACTGTCACAACCTGTTACAAGTTGTCACTTTTGACGAGGACAGTGGCTGGATGATTGGTAGGTATTTCTTCAGATTTCTTCTGATTGGTCAAGAGATTTAAATCAAGGGATCAAGACATAGGAGGCTGCAGATGCTGGAAGCTGGGGCAACAAACAACCTGCTGGAGGAACTCAACGAGTTGAGCAGCATTTGTGGAAAGGAATTGTCAGCTTCAGACCGAAACACTACAGCAGTCCTGATGCAGGGTTTTGACCCAAAATGTCAACAATTTCTTTTTTCGTTCCCCCCCCCCCCCCCCCCACCCACAGATGCTGCTTGACCCATTGAGTTCCTCAGCAGATTGCTTGTTAAATCAAGGGATGTACGTACTGCTAAGGAGTACATACTTAAAATAATTAAAGCCAAGCTAATTATTTAAGTAGAACAGGTATGACTGGGGAGATGATGTGTTATAGCTGCAACATATGGGAATTGGTGGACCCTGTTGTACTTTATGATGAACATATCTGCAGCAAGTTATGACTGTGTGAGGAGCTTCAGCTCAGAGTTGGTGATGTGCAAATTGTCCATCCCACCAGAAAGTAA
This sequence comes from Pristis pectinata, assembly GCF_009764475.1. Taxonomy (NCBI): domain Eukaryota; kingdom Metazoa; phylum Chordata; class Chondrichthyes; order Rhinopristiformes; family Pristidae; genus Pristis; species Pristis pectinata. Next base: position 33,709,352 of record NC_067419.1, read on the forward strand.
CAAGGTGGAGAAGGTGTGTGTGCGCGCGCGCGCGCGCGTGTGTGTGTGTGTGTGTGTGTGTGTGTGTGTGTGTGTGTGTGTCTATAAGAGAACACGGGGGTGTGAGTTACTTGAAATTGGAAAATTCACTGTTTTTATCATTGGGTTGTGAGCTACTCAAGTGAAACATGAGATGTTGTTCTCCCAACTAGCATTTGGCATCTCTGTAGCAATGGAGAAGATCAAGGACGGACAGGTTGGTGTGGGAGTGGGAAGGAGAGTTAAAGTGACATGCAATCAGATGCTCAAGATGGCCATTGCAGACAGACAAGTGCTCAGCAAATGATTGTCGAGCCTAAACTTGGTTTCATCAATGTAGAGAAGGCTACATCACAAGCATGCTGATTGACCAACTGAGTAATTCCAGTCTTCTGTTTAAGTTTTTGATTCCAGCATCTAGAGTTTCTTTTGTCTTCATGACTAAAGGCAGCTGTGACTTGAAACAGTCCACACCCTAAATCTTACAACAAGAGGAAGGTGGGGATACAGAGGGGGATATTGGAGGACAAAGTACCATTTCAGGCTGGTTCCTCAGGGTTACATCTTAAGCAAAGAGGTTTCCTTAATGGAAGGATATCTGGGGGTTACTAAATGGTGTGCCATCAATCCTAAAAAGACACCACAGCTCAGCAAAAGGCCCAAGGAAAACTACACTCACTTAGGGTGAGAGCTGGAAGTCAGTCCATCAAGTATCCAGTAAACTTGGTGCCAGAGTAAAGCACATAGACACTTTGCAATTATTTTGAATGATTTTTTATTTGGTTTTCATTATTAAAGGAAAAACATAACATATGTCATATTTAATATTGGTTTGAAATAATCATAATTGTTTTGAGACTGAACCACTTTATCATATAATCAACTGCTCTCTGTGCTGTTGAAACAGTGTTTGGTGTGGAAACATTCAGCGTCTGCCTATCTCTGAGGGGGAAATCACAGGGAAGGAATACAGTCTTGAAACTGTAACTTTTCTATTGTTAGGTAATGGATCGTTGTTGTGAGTCTGAATTACTGGCCATTTTCCAGTACCTTACTGAGATATAACCTTTGTTGATTTATAGTCCATTATTAAAGTCATATATCTCAATATTCCAATTGCTATTTTAATCCACATTGTCTGACATTGAAAAAGGCAATGCTACTGTTACTCCCAGGTTTCTATCTAAGTCTTTGGCTAGTTCCATTTCCTTCATTGGACACAGGCTCTTCTCAATTTTTCATTTAATGCTGTCATCTGTATTAAATTCCATTTTCCATTTCTCTGTCTGGTTTCACAGCTTACATATGTTTCTCTTCATTTCCTTCTAATTTCAGTAACGCCTGCTCATTGAGCAAAATTGCACTTGGGTTTCTGTGTCTCAGTCAATTATGTAGATAAGAAACAACTGAGGTCCACGCGCTGACCCTTGAAATGTTGCATTTTGATATTATAGAAAATCACTGAGCCCTGAAATGATTTACTTGGCACTACTCTCCACTCTGCCAATACATTCTCCAAGGTATTTTCCAGTTCTTATTAAACTTCTTATTCAGTTCTATCCTGACAATGTGTACAGAAGCAGAGGGGATGAATTTCACTATAGGAGAGAGGGTAAATTTGCCAATAGTGAATGGACAGTCTATTTCACACCACAGCCAATATTTGCCCTAATGACTTCAATTAAAAAAAAAGAAACTCTGAAAGAGTTTAAAACTATTTGTCTCACTTCTAGAATTTCAATTCTGGAATGCTCCTGTTAAAAATAATCTCTTTCACTCAATATGACATTAATAACTGAAAACTGCTTGCTTCATGTATCTTGGTCATGTGTGACTAATTGCACATGAACAATGAGTGCAAATGAATGGCAGGAAAATTTCATCAACAAACATGAGTTTTAGTTCAGAAGGAAAGAATATCATGGTTTTCTTTTAAAATATGAAAGCAAGATATAATGGAACATAAAATTGTATTTCACTATAAATGTGCATTGTCAAAGAAGCATATTTTCAAAAATATAAGGAATACAAGAATAAACAACATGAACCTTATGGCATTAGTTTACCAGTAAATTTTCTTCCAATAAACAAAATGTTTATGTCAATCCAAAGTTTCTCAGGCAGAAAATTAACTGCTGAGAAATATTTTGAGAATAAATGGCAAGTGATTATTTTAGCTGGTGTCAATTCAATTGTAAGTGAATACAGTTTTAAGACTGTCATACAAATATTAAGAGGAGAAATTAAATGGTTTCATTTCAGAGAGGAGGTTATTAGAATATGGCATACTCTGCCTCAAGTGTGACTTCAAAGTAAAAAAAGGTGTTTGAAAAGACAAAATGTAAAAAGAGACAGGGAACGAGCATGGAAAGAGTTCTAAAGAGGGCCACTCTGATTAAAGAACTGCCGTTAGTACAATGGGCTGAATGGCCTCCTACTGCACAAGAGATGTTTCTGATAATTTGGTTTTGCATGATATGTAGACATTTTCCAGTTTTTCCCCCTACACCCCTAAATCGTACCCCTTGTTTGGAACCACAAGTATTTTCTCAGGAAGTGGTATGATTACAATCATGTTCTGAGAACCTTTGCAGACATACAGAATAATCTACCCAGAGACAAGAGACAACTACCTAATAAGCAACACCTTTGGGATAACCAAAGTGCTGGAGGATACATGTATAATGGTGCATATTTTATTCAAATATAAAGCAGATACATTTTCTGGCAGATTCTAGTTGATCTCCAAATAATAAATCACACACATCAAATACAATAAAATCTTCTTGCACAATCAATCATGCAACAAGTTCAATAGAGCATTTGCTGTTCTACTTCCCAATAAGGAATTCATTTTAAAGTATTTTCGGCCTAGTTGGTTGGATCATTGTGCACAAAGTGAAAACAGATGGAGAAAATTAGTTCCTATTCACCCAAAGGTGTTCTTAGGTGCTCCTGCCCTCCCCACTCAATAGTTTTGAAATAATTCTGGGATCAGTAGCTGCTTTGCTTTACCCAGAGGTCTTTTCCATTTACAGATGAATTTTGCCCCATGTCTGAAATTTGAATCTCTCTAGTTTCAATCATACAAGATTTGCTTATTCTCTGTTTAATGCGCCATAACTCCTTAAGACCATCTCTCAGTCTCCTTCTTGCAAGTGAGCAGCCTCATTTCTGAAGTCCAGACCTGAGCTCAAAACCCAGTGACAGCATTGTCAAATGTGGCACCTTTTGGATGAGATATTGGTCTGCATTTTGTGAAGAAAGATCAAGTCATCTGCATAACAACAAGTTTCCGTCAGCTATTTATAATACTTTTCAAAAAATATTCTAACTTTGATTTCCTACTGGGAAGGCAAATTACAGAGAGCCCCCACCACGAAGAATCATGAACCTACACAAATAACCTGTGATAGTTTAGACCTGATGAGTGATCTTCTCCACTGATTTTAATAAGGATCATGACTGGGCTAAGGTAAATGTTGGCATTTTACTTTAAAATTGTTTCTTTAAAAGTTTATTTAAAGATTAAGTTTATTTTTAATAAAGTTTATGTTATTTTTAAAGTAAGTTTATTTTAAGGAAGTAAAATATTTTGATGTGTTTGAAGGTTTTGTGCATATTATTTGTTTGCAACCCATAGTAGTTTCAATCATCTTTGGAAGTTTTTGTTCGTCTAAGCCAGTCAGAAGTATTCAAAATTTTTGGCTGTTTTGACGTCCAACTAAACTACTGAGCTTCACTGGCTGTCAAAATCTTAAAGTTTTTACAGCCAATTTTTTTTGCCAGGCTTATTCTGCCTCCCACTCTTCCTCATGATACTATTTATGTCATGAAGGCCCTGTTACCAAGTCATGGGTGATGGGGCAACTTCTCACTAGGGGGATCCAAACAAGGTAGTTGCAATTTTCCCTCATTAGAGCATGGTGTTCACCCGTAATTCACTTTACACAGCAGACCTTGGCCATTAAACAAATATCCATCTGCTTACTGAATGGTATTCAATGAACAGCAGAGCAGTTCTCCTTATGTCTTGACCAATCTTTATCTGTCCACCAACACCAGTGAAAACAGATGACCTGGTCATTTAATTATATGTTATGAATGTTCTGTATATATTTGTTGAGGCATATCCTCCTTTGCAACAGTGATGAAACAAAAGGCACTTAGTTGGATGAAATCCACCTTGGGATGTTTTAGGTTGTGCAAGTTGCTGCATTGGTGCAAGTTCTTATCCTTTACACAAATGGTTAGCTCAAGTTGCTCCAATCTTCCCCGCTAATATAATCCTCCAATAATAGGGTTCAGACTCCTTGTGCTTTTCATCAGAATATACTTTTGTTGCTGTTGACCACAACTGAGAGACATACACAAGGTGGAGATTAACCAGAACTCTATATAGTTGAGTTATGGTTTCCTTCAGCTATCAATCTAGTAATTTTGTTGTATAGTTCAGCTTTGGAATTGCCTTGTTGACCACTGCTCCACAGACATTTGATACACTAAAGCATAGATTTGACTAATATTCCTATATATCATTCAGATCCATCCTTTACTATTGCAGTATTATTCCTGAAGGACTTAAGTCGACCATTTTTCATTTTATCTGAAGTATTTATCGCTTTATCAACATCATCTGTTGCAGTATGACCTACATATCTTTCATTTGAGTCATTTTGCAATTCCCACATGCTTCTTCAGACTGAACAATCCCCTGCCCTCTGCCACCACTCTCATCCAGCACTTTTGCTTTCATCTGTTAAATAAGATTAATTGAAAATAGACAAAAAGCACAGTTAATGCATAAGGGAATGGTTAGCCTGTTTCTTCCTCCCTCCCAAAAGTACATTTCATGTTGATTTCTTGAATGGAAATTCTATAGGATCAATGGTATTTAATCAAAGAACATCAGAAATTAAGAGATACAATGCCTCGGACCTAGAAGAAACCTTTGTGGCACTTGTAAAATAAAATTTATTTGTCAATAACGAAGCATTGGCTTAACTGAGTTCAGTTTCAGATTTGCTTGTCTGTCAAGAGGAGCTCTGGTATTTATAGTAAAACAATTTCAACTCTTTCTTGACACTACAACGTTTTGTGCTGATTTAGTGCATTTTCATTATTTTAAACTGTTTTAATAAACACCAAAGTAAGTAAAAGTCTTGAAAATCAATTTAAAAACTGCAGATGCTGAAAGTCTGAAATAAAAGTAGAAAATGCTGGAAACACTCAGCAGGTCAGGCAGCATCCGTGGAAAGAGGAACAGTTACCATCCCAAAGCCCTGCTCTTTGCAACATATTACAATTCTTTGTCTATGTTATCAGCCTCCAACTGTCCCCATTAACCCATTTGACTGGAGGACCATACAACCTTGCCTCATGACAACCCTGACCTCACCCTCTCTGAGGGAAGCTTTTTGCCATGAAATTGTAACTGTTCCTCTTTCTACAGATGCTGCTGAATGTTTCCAAATGTTCTTTTTTTATTTAAGAGTTTTTCTCTTTACTTAATGTTTTGTGAATGTGGACCTTATTAGAGCACAGTCATTCCTCGTCGGGCGCAAGCCTGTCCCTGTACCTCATGACACAACTCTTGGTTAAGCAGCAACATCACGCACAATTCTCTGGTAAAGGACCTGAGTAGCAGATCCTGAATTCCGACTTCGAAGTGCTGTTCAACCTTGGGCTATTTGTGAATGGGACAGGGAAGATGCAATCACATGCTACTCAAGTGATATAAAGGCCCAGGAGTATTTGTTCTTTCATCATCTAGGTTATGTCTCTTCTTTTTTCTCCTGAAGAAACCTTCGGTGGTGTTGTAAAACCCATCCGTGTAACATCACCTGGGGAATAGGTCATTAATGAGGGACTTAAGTAACTCCTTCAACTGCGACCGGTAACTTTTTTACTCTAGGGTGGAATTAGCCTTACTAAATTTAATGAACAGAAAGATTTTGAAGCACTAGTGCGAGGAGCAAATATTTCTGGGCAATAAGGTTTCGGAGACTCAAACTGCCAATATGGTTGAGAGGTTCAAGAAAAGAAACAGCTGGTGAGATGGCAGGAGCTGAGACAGTTTTAGTCTTGGTGTTGTCCTGTGGTGCACACTTTTGATTTTCATCTGGTTCTCTTTATTAGGAAAATTCCATTTTATGGACTTTTGAATTCTCCTACCATTAATCTTCCTGACATCTCATTTCTTTCTCCATCCAGCCCTCCCAAGACATTCATAGATCATGAATCATTCTCTATATGAGCGGCAGAGCAGGCAACATCGAACAAATCATAGATGGCAGATTTTTAATCGTGATGCAATCATATATACATTACAACATGCAATGTGAGAAAAAAGAACGAGACTGACCTAAGAGAAGCTGGTTCTATAATTCTCCACAATCAAAGCACGGAGCTGGAGGGTTAGTTACCAGGCTGACTCACGAAGGAAGGTAAGGACAGCGACTTATATGAGCTGGGTGTCTCCTCATGACTTGTAACCCTTTATCTCCTCAGCAAATACTTTTCAAGCTTTGCACCTTCAATCTATATTTATAAGACTGTTACCTGCTAAGGTCTAGACTGTCAGTGTTGCCATAATTCTTGACTTTCTTTTCTCCAGGTCCTTCTCAGCAGAGGAAGTTTGGTGAAGAAGACACCTCAAAGGTTACCCCATGGTGTACTTCATACCTCCCAAGCACTAGGATTAACTTTGACACAGCACCCAGGATCCACACTGCATCCAAGTGTTGGAAGAGGGGTGTGCACCTGGTATTATTCCAAGGGCAGGCACAATCTAGGATCTCAGCTGGCTGAAGGGTAAGATCATTTCCCTGCTTTGCTGAGAATGACACAGCTGAGCTGCCCAATCATAAAAAACTGGTTGCTTCATGCAAGCAGTTACACCAGGCATTGGAAGATAAGCCAAGGAGTTTTATCACAATGGTTGAAGGCATCACAAATGATATGAGAGGGGAGTGTCCTTTGCTCCTCATCTGCCACCCTCCCTCATTTCTTGACGAATCAAAGGTTGCAAGGAAGGTTTACTGCAAAAGGATTATTACATAATTGCAAATATCTGGATAATACACACAAACTTGCATCATTTTGTTCTTCAGATTAAACACTACTCAGACATAAATGGACCAGAATATTTCTATTCAAGGATTCAAGGATTCTGCAAGCTGTTCCTTTTTTTTGGCCTATTGTAGCATGTATGAAACCCATTACTCACTGGCCATGAGCCTTTGCAGAAATTAATGTTGACAAGGACGTGAGATGTCTAGTGCAAGGAACATAACATTTGCTTTAAGCTGCTGCCTGACGAACAACATAATTTATGTAGCCGTTACAAATATAGACGACCTTCTAGGTGAACAGCAGAATGCTTGTGTGACAAAAATCATTAGATCTTTCCGGAAGGATTTACTCGTTGGGAAATTCAGGGAAGTGACTTTTTGGTTTGGGCATTTATTGGAAAACTGTCAGCTTTCAATCAGGTTACCTTTTCTACTGACCATCTATTTTTCATTATTGCAAAGACCCATTAAGTCACTAACTGGAAAATAATTATGACATTCAAAGTCAAGATTAATGATGCTACATTCAAAACATAGGTATTTTTTTCTGTTGAATTTTGCATCATGTAAGTTCAACATTATTAAAGGATTATAATCAGAGCTTGCAGAGTAGCATATGATGCACACAACTGTGACTCATTTGGCAATGAAATCTTTAAAGTGTACTTTTCTTCCCTTCACACTGGCATTGCTGAACTGCAGGCCTGTAGGCTTATTTAAAAGATTTTGATCCCTGAAATAGGTGGCGCATATGTAATTTTGGTCCATGGACAATAATTGTTTCTTTAACGCTATCATCCCCTTTAAGGGTTGTTTCATACGACTAACCATGCCTGGTGTAACAACGGGATTTAGGGCAGAAATTTCAGAAGGAGTAAGTTGAAAGAAATCAACTGAGAGGATATTGGCTCACTCTGTAAAATACCTTTGTTGATATTTTAAATTACCAATTATTTCCTCTATTTTAGGAAGTGAAAAAGGGGGATATTAAGATTATAAAATCTATAATGTATAAAAAATGTAAAATGTATATATGTTATAAAAGCTAATTGTACTGTTGCATCATGTGACCTGTGGAGATGTGACACCTCCATCCATCAGTTTTCCCAATACTGGCTTCTCACAGATTCTAAGGGTAGTGACATCTGCATTAAAAAAGTGCCATCCAGGCGACTGACATGGAAGTTTAGTCACTCTGTCATGGGCTGGCCTGCTTCAATTGACTCAACTCAAAAGCTGAAGTCCTGATCTGCTTTCCTACCAGTAAATCAACCCTTTATAAAGTAGGATAACCAACTCCCCAGGGGTCTCAAGAAACACAAGGTTTAAAAAAAATCACCAAGGCTTTAAAAAATTAGATTTCCTTTTCACTCTCTCAGAAGACAGTCACCTGTTAGTGATAAAAATATTGGAGATTGGTAGAGAGGTCTGATCTGCTGCGAGCAAGGCATCATCCAGGCAGGGGGCGCTTGAGCCTGTTCTCTCTCCAAATGGTGTGAGACAGCATTTCATTGTTTTGGCTGAATAATGGTAGGAATGTGGGCCAGGGTCATTGAAGGCAGAAGTCATGCGATACAATCTGTTTGAGCATTCACTGTTGGCAACTCTATTCTGAGATCAATTGCCAGTGTGGAAACAGCTTTGTGGCACTTGTAGAATGGCTGTACATAGAATGGATCTAGTTTCTGGCACAGTCAATGCTGCTCCTGATATTTGATCTTCCTGCTGTTACAGTGAGGACTTTCCAGTCTCTTCTCCTATCTTCAGACCATCTGCCTCCAAACCCTGACACAAACTGGAGAGGCATTGCAAAGTTTCCAGCAAGATGACTCTAATTCACAATCTATCCAGTTTTTGCTGGACAGGCTCTAATACAATGATCTCTTGGGATGATGACACTACTTGTATGGCCAGTGGCAAATGAACAACATTCATCATGTACTGACCACGACTCACTAACTTCTGTCAATCCCTGAAGCAAAAAAAACAGTTTAAAAAGTCTGGGCAATGTTTTCACCATGTTCTTTCCCACAGAGTTGAGCAGTTTTCCATACTGCAGGAGAACACATCAGATCATTTAAAATATATGTGGATCCCTATTTCAACTGTATGCAGTGTCAGGAATAGAATAAATCATTTATCATCCTGTTTTCTAACTCTTTGATTTTCTCAAAGGAAATTGTGTCGTTGGCATTATATCCACTTCTTTACACAATTGAGTCACTTCTTTCACAGACTCTATCCAGTCAAATTCTGGAAGACAATCATCACCACATCACTCCTCCACATTCTATGTGTATCACTTGCAGAAATTAAATGATTCACATGTACACTTCTTATTATATCTCCTACTTTCACAAGATATCTCTTGTCAATGTTGGGTGATGTTAACACAGAAACTCTTATTGTGCTGTTTAGATTGTTTCTTTCCTTAGTTGAATCATAATGTTCTTTCTGTCTCAAATGCACCTCTTCTACCCTCCTCTCAAGATTTGGCTAAATTAAGCTCAGTTGCATTCTAAGTGTCCTGAGCACTAGCTACTGAGCAAGAATATCATTCTGGTATATCAGCACTGCACTCACTCTGATTCTGTGTGGAATATGTCATTGTTTTGCAGTTTAGCAAATAATTTATTTATCTGTGTCTCTTTGTTAAACTTGAGCAGGCCTGCAATACCTGTTTCTTCAGTGCTGTTTTGATCATTCTCACTGATCTCCCTGCTGCACCACTTAATGCTGAATATGTGGTGATATAGTGTGTGTTTAATACCATGTTCTTTCAGAGACCACTCAAATAGAAATGAACAAAACTGGAGATCATTATCCAAGACTAGTTCTCCTGGTAACCATGACATGAAGAAATGAATTCCAATTCTTCTGTAGGTTACTGTGTTGAAGTACAAGACCCAACATGTTTCACCTCCATCCATTAAGAATGAAGATCAGTGAATACTAAGAAATTTGGAAAGGTCTGTAGGCCAGTTCCCATTCTGAAAAGCTGTCTTCCTTTGCTTGGCTCCACAACTTTGACAGATGATTTACTTCACTACTAATTCTTCAAGGATTTTATCTAAACCAAGCCAATAAATAAAACTTCTGGGCATTGCTTTCTGCTACAACACCAGAATGTTCAGTGTCAAGGTCTTTTAAAATCTTTCTTCTTAAGGCATTTGATGTGACAATTCTTGTGTCCCTGTTTAACACGACCTTGTTCCAAGGACTGCTCATATTGCCGATAATGGTTAGTCCCTCATCTAGACTTGTTCATTCATCTGATTCAATCTGTCCTTTTACTTCCTTCCCCATCTGCCCATGTGAGAATAATATCCTTTTATGTCTCCGCAGCTGCTCCCATTGCTATAACTGGAAAATCATCTACTATTTTCAATACGTGAGAATGTGAGAATCCTGCTTTCACACCCTGCATCTAAATTCTCATGTGGTAACTTGGCAATACGAGCATAATCACATTTTGTTCCAAACTTTTATATTTAATTGTGTAATTATAGCATGACATAAGGATGACTCATTGCAGCCATAGTCAGTATGAACTTAGGACCAAGAATTACCAACAAAGACCTCTGGTCTGCGATCAAAATAAAAGGTCTGCCCACAGGAACTGATGAAACTTTTCACTCTGAGCTTAGTTCTTATCATTCAATGTTCATGTTTGTAGTACAAATATAAATAGTATTTACTTATGATCATCTTATTGGTATTGGTTTACTATTGTCACTTGTACCAAGGTACAGTGAAAAACTTGTCTTGCATGCCGATCGTACAGGTCAATTCATTACACAGTGCAGTTACATTGAGTTAGTACAGAGTGCATTGAGGTGGTACAGGTAAAAACAATACCAGTACAGTACAAAGTGTCACAGCTACAGAGAAAATGCAGTGCAATAAAGTGCAAGGTCACAACAAGGTTTATTGTGAGGTCATAGTCCATCTCATTGTATAAGGGAACTGTTCAATAGTCTTATTACAGTGGGATAGAAGCTGTCCTTAAGTCTGGTGGTACATGCCCTCAGGCTCCTGTATCTTCTACCTGATGGAGGAGGAGAGAAGAGAGAATGTCCTGGATGGATGGGGTCTTTGATTATGCTGGTTGCTTCACCAAGACAATGAGAGGTAAAGGCAGAGTCTAAGGAGGGGAGGCTGGTGCCCGTGATGCGCTGGGCCGTGTCCAGAACTCTCTACAGTTTCTTGTGGTCCTGGGCAGAGTAGTTGCCGTACCAAGCCGTGATACATCCAGATAGGATGCTTTTTATGGTGCATTGGTAAAAGTTGGTGAGAGTCAAAGGGGAGAAACTGAATTTCTTTAGCCTTCTGAAGAAGTAGAGGCGCTGGTGAGCTTTCTTGGCCATGGCATCTACGTGATTTGACCAGGACAGGCTGTTGGTGATGTTCACTCCCAGGAACTTGAAGCTGTCAACCCTCTTGACCTCAGCACCATTGATGTAGACGGGTGCATGTACACCGCCCCCTTTCCTGAAGTCAATGACCAGCTCTTTTGTTGACATTGAGGGAAAGGTTGTTGTCATGACACCATTCCACTAACCTCTCTATCTCCTTCCTGTACTCCGACTCATCGCTGTTTGAGATACGGCCTACAACTGTGGTATCATCTGCAAACTTGTAGTTGGAGTTAGAACAGAATCTGGCCACACAGTCGTGAGTGTATAGAGAGTAGAGTAGAGGGCTGAGGACGCAGCCTTGTGGGGCACCAGTGTTGAGAATAATCGTGCCGGAGGTATTGCTGCCTATCCTCACTGATTGCAGTCTGTTTGTTAGAAAGTCAAGTGATATAGTACATGTTACAAGCAAAATATACAAGCTTTACATTGTATAAAGGCATCTAATAATGAAATATGTTGTTCCCTCATGTTTCATTATTATATGCTGTTGTACAATAAAACTTTTCCTTTACAAAAATATCGTTTGTGATATTTCATCTACTTTAATCTCATGTACATTTTCCAATCCTTATTTTAATCTCTGTAAATTATAAAAATCCTAGTCAAGCATTAAGCTTTTTATTTTTAGTTTGCTGTCTGGAAGTGTTCTCCAATATGATCAGTTGTTCAGACAGTTTGATGACAATACTGGTGCCAGGTACTGCAGATCTGAAAGTAGCTGCTGTCAGATTAGTGGAAGTTTAAACCATGTTGACCACTAAATCTTACTGAGCAGCTTTCTTCAAGGTCTGCAGTGAGTGTTGTCACTTCACTACTGATGGCAAAATCAGGTCTGCAGTTCATTTCCATGTCTGTATGGAGTGATACAGTTTGTAATACCCCTGAGCAGTTGGGAACTGGTGGTGTGGTGGTCTTTGTGAAGGAATCACTAATTATGAAGCAGCAGCAATGTGGCTGCTGGATATTTGTACAAGTACAGTGTCTGGTGCACAGTTAGACACTATAAAGAGGAAAGGTCAGTGGCAGAAAGTTTTGGAAATTTAAAACATTTGTATTTACTGCAAGTTGTGAAGCAGAGAGAAAAAAAATTAAAGGCTTTTCTCACAGGACACATGAACTTCTGTGGTGGGTGGCATCATTTTGTGAATATTTACTATTTCTTCCCACAGGAGAAACAAAGGACTGCAGACGCCGGAATCTAGATGAAAACATGATGATGCTGGAGGAACTCAGCAGGCCAGGCAGCATCCGTGAAGAAAAGCAGGCGGTCAATGTTTCGGGTCAGGACCCTTCTTCAGGACTGAAGGCAGGAAAAGGGGAAGCCCAAATAAATAGGAGGGAAAAGCAGAGCGGTGATAGGTGGACAAAAGAGGGGAGGTGGGGTGGGGCACAAGGTGGTGATAGGTAGATGCGGGTAAGAGATAGTGATAGGCAGGTGTGGGGGAAGAGGGGAGAGCAGATCCACGGGGGGAATGGGTCAAAGGTAAAGAGAGAAAAAAAAGGTAGAAAAAAGAGATAGGCTAGGAAAGGGAAGAAGAGAAGACGCATGGTGGGGGAGGGGGTGGATGCGGGGAGGGGGGGGAGGGATTACTTAAAGTGGGAGAATTCAATGTTCATGCCATTAGGCTGCAAGGTTCCAAGATGGAAAATGAGGTGCTGTTCCTCCAGTTTGCGCTTGGAACTTTTGGAAGCATGGGCTGAGGATGATAGTGTTGGAATAGATCATGTCAAAGGAAGTTGACGTGGTGAGCCAGAGAGGAGGAAGATCAGGGATGTCTATGGAGAAAGGAGATAGTGTAAATACTGTTTGGGAGAGCAGGAAGAGTGACATCTTCAGATTGCTGGAGATGAATTTGTGATCTCCCAATCTACCTCGTCACAGCCCTTGCACTTTATTTGTTTACCTGTGCTGCACTTTCTCTGTTGCAGCAACATGATCTTCTACATTCTGTTTTCTTTTTACTGCCACATTGTACTTATGTGTGGCATGATCTGCCTGAATGGCACGCAAACACAGTTTTCACTGTATCTTGAGCAATACACAAAAAGTGCTGGAGGAACTGAGCAGGTCAGGCAGCATCCATAGAGGGAAGTAAATAGTTGATGTTTCAGGCCGAGACCCTTCATCAGGATTCTGAGCTTAGTTCAGTGTCATTCAATGTCCATGTTCGTAGTACAAATATAAATAGTATTTCCTTACCATCATCTGACACAGTACATGTTACAAGCAAAATATACAAGCTTTACATTGTATAAAGGCATCTAATAATGAAATATGTTGTTCCCTCATATTTCATTATTATATGCTGTTGTACAATACAATTTTTCCTTTACTAAAATTTTGTTTGTGATATTTCATCTACTTTAATCTCATGTACATTTCCAATCCTTATTTTAATCTCTGTAAATTATAAAAATCCTAGTCAAGCATTGAGCTTTTTTATTTTTAGTTTGCTGTCTGGAAGTATTCTGCAATATGATCAGTTGTTCAGACAGTGTGATGACAATTCTGAAATGTCGACCATTTATTTCCCTCCAAGGATGCTGCCTGACCTGCTGAGTACCTCCAGCACTTCTTGTGTATTTTTCCAGATACATCCAGAATCTGCAGAATTTCTTGTGTCTTTCACAGTATCTTGGTACATGTGACAATACTAAACCAATACTTACCAATACCAATACTTGTCCATAGTCAGTGTCAGTATTCATCTGCTTGTCTGGCTATCCATAAAGGGCAAACATGACTCATATCTCACAGGTAGCTGTCAAGCTGATATGTTGGAGCCAGTAGAACAAAGTATGATCAGTGTGTCCAATCTGTCATGGTTCTCTGGTGTTTGGTGTGTTCCCACTGAGGCAGGGAAGGCATTAAACATGTCAATACTGAGATGGAAGCAGAGTTAATTTCTGAGGAGTGTGGCAACTGAGGATGAAGATGACTAGAACCCTAACACTCCTGCATTCAGAAGATGGTGATATCACTGTAGCACTAGTTGCTTGGGTAACCCATTCTGAGGCTATGTGAAGATAAAGATGTAAAGGATTCAATTTTAGCTTGCCAGTCCAAATTTCTCTGAAAAATCCGTTAAGATTCTCTTTAAGCATGCAAGTTGGACTCCAATTTTGTCATCAAACTTGAATTTAATTGTGTCGTGAAATCCAAATAAAGAAGCAGGAGCTTCTCCATCATATGAAAACTTGCTAGGAAGAGCAACCAGAGCCATAGAAGACTTGATAATTCAAGTTTGTGAAATATTTGTTAGTATTTTTGCAGGTGAGATGACACAAGAGTGCTCCCCCAAATCTCTCCTTACCTAATTTCCCACTTCCTCACTTGTTTGCAAGTGGGCTTGTATGTTCTCTCCAGATTTGACCTGAAGTCACTTATAATTTATAAACGTTACTTGGATTCTGGGACTTGGAGCAAATCTTGGATCAGTGTATGCATGTATGCAGCTGATCTGGAGTTTGTATATATATATATATATATATATCTGTGTGTGTGTGTGTGTGTGTGTGTGTGTGTGTGTGTGTGTGTGTGTGTGTGTGTGTGTGTGTGTGTATATATATATACGTGTATATGGACAAAACTGTGGGCTTGCATGTTCACAACCAATCATGGGCCTATGTGTACACAACAAAGTTTTGGCCAGTGGCTAAGTAGATAACCTCAAGGCTGTGTGTCCATATTTGAAGAAAGGCACATAGACATGTAACAAACCCCTCAACAGTGGGCATGCACTCAATCTTGGGTCTGTGTTTTCGCAAATAAACTCAGGCTTACGTGTGTACAGCAGAGAACAGGCTGGGGATGCACACACAATCTCAGGCCTAGTGTATGCAATAGACCTCAGCCCACTTATATATGCATTCATCCTCAGGCCTCTGAGTGTGCACACAAGCTCAGGTCCTTCATGCCCAAGGCTCCAATAGAGGCATGCACACCTAAGGTCGATGACAGGCCAAGCACTTCCAACGTCAAGCCTACACATCTGCTTCCAACTTCAACACTGTCTCTGCTCCAACTGGAGACTGCAGCCCGAAGCCTGAGAGAATCAGCTCACCATTAAAGTTCATAGATGTGCTCAGACCCCTTTATTCCTGGCCATATCCGGTTGCCTGATTTTAATATCCTGGTATCCACTTTACATCAGCTTGCCAGCACTTTTGGTCAGCAAGTGACAGGCTAATGAGCCCCAGCTGTTAAACATGGCCTGGTCCGCCTCTGACATTCCAAGGTAGACCAGCCACTCACCACCATTTCCCAGCCGGGAGTTAAAATTGAACCCAAGGTTACAGATTCAAATGGTGCATTCAGTGTTAATTGGGTTAGATATGTTGGCAATCCTCCACGGCTAGTTTTCTGCTCTTAATATTTTTGATTGAACAAAATTGGCTCTCTCCCAGTGTATATTTCCCAAATTCAAATTACATTTCAAATCCACTTGCACTTACTTTACCTTCATTTTCCGTGCGAAGCCTTGGTTGCAATAAACTAAGCTGGAGGTATAATTTTCATCCCCTGCTTTGTCCTCCACCCCTGCACCCATACCCAACACCACCTGCATACACACAGAAGAAAGCATTTAGAATAAGTAATATATTTTAATAAAAATATGTAGTTCCAAGTTAAGAAACAAATTATTTTTGTTGCAAATTTATGCGTGCTGTGTAGTTTCACTCAGTACTTTTGGAATCAGAGTATTTCCTGTTAATGCAGGAGTAACTATTACAATCTGATGCCGTTCCAAAGAGCATGATAATCTAAATTAAACTAGCACGGTGTTATAAGTATTGTGCAGTTTCCTCCTGTATCAACTGGTCTTCGCTATTTCATTTCTGTTTATTTTGCTGCTACTCTTCTCAGCTCTTACATGCCATTCCCCAGTTAAGAAGGTGACATACCCATAGGTCTGTACTAATGTCTTTTTGTAATATATCTGGAGTTATGTTTATGGCAAAATTAAGGAATAGCAACTCCACATAAGGGTCCACAATGAATAAGGCATTCCAACTCATGAAAGCTGCTACATGAATTCAAGGTTTTGTTCCTTTGA
The DNA here is from genome assembly GCF_009764475.1 of Pristis pectinata. Lineage (NCBI taxonomy): Eukaryota > Metazoa > Chordata > Chondrichthyes > Rhinopristiformes > Pristidae > Pristis > Pristis pectinata. The sequence continues at coordinate 33,725,918 of NC_067419.1, forward strand.
TTGGAAATATAGAGGCATGTAGTTGAGCATATGCACACCAAGTGATGAGACTTAGCAAAGGGATGGTACAAACAGGATGAGTCGAATGGCCTCCTTCTGTACTGTGACCCGCTTTCTTTTTAAATCATGACAGGTGCCTATTTTGAATGGTGCACTCTATTTCACTATTGTTGATGATACTAGAGAGGGCGCCTGTAAATAAATCACCAAGCAGAGTGTGTGTCCGCCCAGTTAACTTGCATTGCAGTGGCCCTCACAAACAAGTGAGAGTGTATTTATTTATAAGGCCCTGAGCGTTAACACGTTTCTTTTTAAATAGCCTGATGTGACCCAAGCTAGAGGACATATAATTTTTTTCAAAGTTAACCCAAACCTAACACATATAGTATGATCCCATAAGGCTTGGATTGCATGTTGTCTCCTTTCCTCTTTATGAATAACTTAGCCTCTTTGGTTATCAAAAGTCTGTCAATCACAGTTTTAAAATTGGCCTAATATCATATGCAGCATAAAATTCCAAACTTTTTACCAACTTCTAAATATAAATGTGTTTCGTAGTTTCACTTTCAAAGGGCCAGGCTTTAAGTCTTGACCCTAGTTTCTCTCTGTCTTATTATCTTTCAATCGATAGTCCTTGACTTTATAAATTCCAGGCAATAATAACCTGCTTTGTGTAATCTTTTGTCAGGAGGCCAGCATCATTGAGGTACATGTACAGTGAGCTCTCGTCGTGTCATTAATTCTTTCTTAAGGAATGGTGCCCAGAACTTGTCACAGTACACCAGACACGTGCCAATGAGTTATTTTCTGCACTTGCAGCATGACACTATCCAATTGCGCGGGATATAAAGGCCAGCATTTCACTAGTTATTTTATTTGTTTTCTCTACCTGTCTTTGACATTTCAATTATTCTGTACGTAGAGCTCTATATTGGGTCCAGTGGTGTACAGGCTGCGCTACTTGACTAGTAGCAAAAGGTCTGCACCATTGATCCGGAGTTTGAATCCCACCATGGCTGCTGTGGACTTTAAATTTAACTACTAAAATTTTAACAAAAAAGCCTGTCTCCATGACAGTAGGCACAAAACAACTGACTTGTCAAGTTCACCAATGTCATTCAAGGAAGGTAATCTGTTGTCCCTACACAGTCTAATCTATGTGTATGACTTCAAACCCCTTCAATGTAATTGACTTTTAATTGTCATCTTAATTCAGGTGCCATTTGGGTTGGATAACAGACGCTGGTGTTGCCAGCCAAGCCCGGATACTGTCAACGGTTTGTTTCAACCTCCATTGCATCCAGCCATTCTAATTCTTTTATCCCATGACTCTGCAGCAGAAAACATCAATGCATGAGTACATTCATTGATATATGTCTGTTCAAGAAACCAGAGGCATCTCAAAAACAGTTCAAGTAGATGGAAGGCAGGGTAATTGCATTGCCCTTCCAACAAGAGCAACATGTTATTTTACGATGAGGAAAAGCAACTCTGCATTATCTCTATAGTGCAGCTGACCTCATCCGTAGTTTCTTTGTTCGACAAGATGTCAGCACTGTGCAAGCAGGCTCCATCCTCCAAGCAAACAGGTGACAACCACATCTTTAAAGTGGTGGATAGGTGCAAGGGAGGGTAACTGAGTGACCAGAAGTAGTTGGTTAGACTTTTGAAGTCCAGGAAGAATAGAAATATCGGGGTTGCAGGATTTTATGGCTTTTTATGAGTGAGGGGATTAGGGCCCAGATCATACATACTGCGTATGCCAAGCATCAATTTGTGGAAAATTCTTCAAAATCTTTTCTCCCATCTCCTACTTGCCTCTTCCATGACATGTACAGAAAATATTACAGGAGGAGTGTCTGTGATCCTAGAGCAAGTTTTATAAAATAAACAGACATACTTATAAACTGTCCAAATGATGGAAGTGCAGTAAAAAGATGTTTTACCAAGCACACAATGCATCCTAAAAGGCAGCAGTGGAAAGAACTTGTAAATTCTGAGCTGGAAATCTTATATAATTAATCACAGGGCAAGAGAAAATCATACCTGAAGAGTCTCCACCTTCATAACAAACTACAGGGTCACAGAGGAGGTTGTCTAATTGTTACTTCAAAGCTGACCAGGCTTTGAATGTAAATAGTGTTAAAAAATGCAAATTTTCCAGTGAATAGTCAAATGATTCTGTACCAAAAGTTCCTGGTTAAAAACCCAAGCACTCATTTCTAAAAATGTGAATAAATAAAAAAAATTCCTGTGCAAAAATCCCTACATCTAAATACTTCTGTAGAAATTCTGGCAAAAGCCCAAGTACTCCAGTGCAAATTCCAACTACTCCAGTGTATATCCAAATTCTCCTGGACAAATATCCCAGACAAAAAAGCTCTTGTGGGAATAAAAAATGAAAACAAGATTTTTTCTGGTATTCCTTTGTTGAAGCGAATATGTTTTGTGTGAGTTTGAATTAAAAGCCCTTTTGAAAAGAATACATAAGAATAAAAATCACAAATGTAGTCCTGTGGTTTATCATTAAGTGTTTAATTTCCTGTGGAGTATAACAAAAGGGCTGTAGATCTCCAGACAAAATCCAGAAACTAAATGTTCCTCTATAGGAAGAGTACAGTGATACCTTTACCATAAGGAAAGCAATTTAGCAAAGGTAACAAAATTAACAAAGAATTTCATCAAAGGCTTTATCAATGCTGAAAAAAAAGCTTTTTTTTTACATATGTACATTTTACAATATGCAATATAAATATACAGCCTGTTCACTAAATATTCTAAATCACAATAAATATCTAAAATAATTAGGCAACAAATTAATCATACTGAACAGTTTGATAATAAGAGCCAGTGTGGACTCTTAAAAATAGTACTTTACCTTTTCAAATTAATAATAGCAAACACTTTACACAAAATATACAGCTGATTTTAAAATTACTGCTCCCTCCAGCTATCCAAAGCTCATGCTGGCCACTCACGCGGTGTGTCTACACAGCAGAAAAGCACAATAATTTCCATTTCACAATATGACTGCTAAAGGGTAGATGCCATTATCTCTTTAGAAAAATAAAGGAGAGAATGCTTGCTTTTCACCAGAATTAACAAACTAGCTGAAAGAAATTGTTGTACTGCAATGTAGTAGCAGTTACAATTTCAGAAAATATGATTGTCCAAGGTGAACAAAATGAGGAAAATTCCATGATATGCCCCCACCCCCCTTCCCCAGTTGACTTTGGGCCTGAAACTTGATCTGCTAGGATATTGGACTTTAAGACTCATTATAATATTTCACTAGCAAGGTGTAGTGAGGAAGCAAGCCACAGTTTATGGTAAGCAAGTCCAAATATCAGGTGCTGGATTGGGAGGGGGTCAGGTAAGATGGAATGGACTTGAGAAATTGGCCGGCAGTTGTGTGGGGTGTGGGGGTGGGTGGGTGGACATTGGAACATAAAGATCAGGAATCTGAGCCAGAGTCCTCATTGGGTTCAGAATATCCAGGAGTTCAGAGCTCAGGTGGAATGATCTTTATGCATGACCATTAGGGAGAAAAATGGGTAGGTGTTGGGTACATCTTTTGATGTCTGGTTAGAAGGAGTACTCCTGCTTCTTCTGTCTTCACATTTGGATAAGTTCAATCATCATCTTTGTTGCAGATTAATTTCTCTAAGTCCAGCCCAGAAGCTCATTGACTGACTCAGGGCAAACCAATGTCAGAAAAGTGTCTGACCCTTTGCACACATAAGTAAGAGCCACAATGGTCTCTGAAGGAAATCTCTTGGCCAATGTAGCAAGCTGTGCTCCTTCAGCCAGCAACCTGTAATCCATCATATTGGGCTTCAGTAATCTGAGTTCTAATGAAAAAAACACTTGAACTAATTCCTGGGTTGGGTGGTCAGAGAACTGGGACTACTGTGCTCTTGCCTCAGTGCCACCCCTTGACCTGTGGGTAAGACTGTGGTTGTCAGAAAAAGAGTATCCCCTCTACAACCTCAATTTTTAAAAATAAGAACACGTACTGCTGTTTCATAAACTAGTAAATAATTTGTGATTATATCAGTTTATATTCTTAATTCAGTGTTGAAATTCATTCTAAATGTCTGCATATGCCATGTAAAGTTTAGAAATGAATATCCCATACATTTGCTGATTTCTCTTACGTATTGGTAAAGAGTAATCTGTGGCTGGGAAACAAACAGGTTTTCTTCAAGAAAGATGATCACTTTTTTTCTTATAGGGATCACTGAATACAATCTTATAGAAATAGAAACTCACAGCTACTGGCAGACACAGTATTTCAGTATCACTAATATGGAAAAATATAGTCTATCTACAGGATATACATGGTACATATGCCACATTAGTACTCTGCGTGCTTCTGAGTGGCAATTTCGCTGGATGTAGCAACATACACATAGCCAGGCAAAGCTCAATCAGAAGCTACAAGTCTGATTCAGGCATGTCAGCCATTAAGTACCCGATGCCATAGCGGCCATTTGGAGCTGTGTCTGCTTCTGGAGTGGGGGATCCATTTTGCTTACGATAAATACTGTTGCCGACCACTGGAGAGGGCATCTCACTTGGGGTTTTGCTGTGCAGGAGACTGGCATCATCTTCCTCCAGGTTGGAGTTCTCCTTCAGAATCCGTCCTTTTTTGTAGGAGACCGAGGCCAGAGAGTTGGAGCCATCATCAATGAGATTAAAATAACGGGTGATGAAGACTATAGGGACAGGGAGAACTGCCACTAGGATGAGGCAGATGCAGACGGTCAAACCCCATACTGGGAAACTCAGAAACTTTTCACCAGCCTGTGAAAATCGATAGAACAATTCAAGTCAATCTAAAGTTTGCTTCCATTATACTTCAGGCAATACAGAGATGTTTTAAAGTTAGGAGGATCCAGGTATTAAAATTGGCCAGCATCAATGGATCACAGAGAATGGGCAACAATTTATATTTCAATGGGAACAAAATTAGGCACAGTGTGAAATGAGCCTGCTTCATGATCCTGTTCTCTCCCCTTAATATTTTACAGGTTTCAATCCTAACTTACAGTTTAAACATCACGCCTTCTACAACTTTTCTGCTCAAGCAACCTCAGTACAATCTAAGCAATGATAAAAACAAATGTGATTGTTCCTACCAGCTTCAGTCAAAAGATACTGGGACATTGGTGTTGCCGGATGAAATTAAGATTTGGAAGTTGAGATGGTGGAAGTGAGTGTGGGGTGGCACAAAGTGGGGACAACAGATTACAGTACTGCTGCAGTACTCCCAAACTAAATTCACTGCACTCTATCTGCCATACCCTGTCTTAAAAGTGTCAGAGTTAGTTATTTGACTAGACTTTTAAACAGGTTCATTTGTCAGTCATGAATTTCTTAATTAATACTTCCCAAAAAATCTAAAATTGGCTGAGTATGACATTCACTCTCAAAGAACTTGTTGAACGATTTCTTCTTCAGAAAAATATGGCATATCATCCTTGATTGGAGTATGGTTTAAAATGGTGTGTGCTGACAAGTTTTACAGTAGAACTGGTTTTTGGATTGCAGTTTTGTGCCTGATTTCAAGCAGGTTAAGAAACTCCAATGTGAAAATGACTGGCATCTCAATACCCACTCAATATTTCTATATCGGTTACAAACCAGGCTACCATCTCTTTCTTCCAGTTAACATAACCTTATAATGTTGTGGTTAATGTCAATGCTCCTTCAGCATTACATGTACTAAGTTCAAAGCTAGGTTTCCTTCCTGCATTGATTGTTTCTGAAGTGCTGGGAGAGAGAATGATCAGTAATATTGGAGTAGAGACTTACTGCCCTTGGAATTCCCTGCTATAAGTGATAAAAAATTATAATACAGACACATATATGCACAAGAACAAACTCACACAGGCATGCATGCACACCTTGAATTCATTGGCAGTATCACAGAGCAACAGGATGTTATCATTTGATTTAAATAACACTCACCAATTCACTAATCCAGGCATAGTAACCTGGTGGACTTAAGCACATCTGGACAATGCTTGCTATGAGCAGAGCAATCAGAATTAGTGGAGAGATGTACTTCCATGTGTAATAATAATATCGGAATGGAGCGAACCCCAGCATATCCTTTAAGTCCTCCATGAACCTATGAAAGTGAAACACAGTTATACACTATATTGTGCCAGTTTGCCTTTTAATTGTGTCAATTTGTTTTTGCATATAGATTTGGAACATGATTCTTCACTGGATGAGCCTGTCATTTTTGGAGTTGGCTTTGCCTTTAAATTGGCCTGTTGAGATGAAGCTCTCTGACTTCAGAAAAGTTAGATACAATTTGAGTGTGAATCACTTTGGGGAGTTTATGCACAACTCTTAACAGAGGTCTTGAAATTGCAATTGTCGGTGAGAAGACAAATCCATTTCCAAAGAATGGGAGAGTAGAGAGAGCAACAACTAAATCAGAAGTAGATTCCATCAGGTTACTCCTGTGGTATTGCACTGAACTTGAATTAAGAAGATTAAGAGGGTTTGTGTGCACATGTCAGATTAGCTCAGATTACCAGGCTAGAACTTGCAGCCAGCAGTAAAACAGCTGTTGACCTACTGCCCAAAGCCATCCTGATCCAAAAAAGGGCAAGCCCTTGCTTTAACACAATGCCACCAATTGGGTATGCCAGAGCAAACCCCACCCAAGAAATATTTGGGAAAGCTTTGGCAGCTGGCTAAACCATAGCCCCAGATTTAGCTGGCTGTCACACCTGTCAAAGGGTCATGCAACTGTTTGAATCTCTTTAACATTAACAAGGATTCAAAAAGTTTGAATATATTTTAAAATATGCAAGCTAACTTTCATACAATTAAAATATTTGTATGAATTAAGTGAAATTAATTAAATGTAAATTATCTAATACTTACCAAAGTTTCTCAAAGCTATTCTTCTTCATTGAAATGGATGAGCTCACTGTTCCTGTGCCATCTAATCTGGCACAGATTCAGTGAGCAGATTTCTCAGCGTAACTGCAAGTATTGTAGTACATCTGGGGTCCACCTCTGATCTCAATGTGGAGTCCAACATCGCGAACCATTGGAAAAACCCAACGTCCAGCAAGTCAGGGACTTCTGCATTTGCACTGGTGTCACCAACTTCCTGACACTTACCAGGGGAAATACCAGCAGCTCAGTGTGAAACTGTTTGCATTTCCCAACAAGTTCTGGCCCATCCACTGAGAGTAACTGTTTCCGATTCTCAGTGAGGCCACTCAATAGAGCAATATAAAGTTACAGAGACCTACTGTGGTTACAAAGGACAACTTGTGCCCCTGCTGCTGAAAAGGGACTGTACAATGAAGATAGAATGTAAATTAAGAAGAAGGCATAATGTGAAGAATTAGTATATTTTCAGTCATTCGTTTCCTTTGTTATACACTTTACCAAATGAAGTAAATTTATCATAGGGCTGTGGATACGTACTTGTCTGTGCCATAAACCCAAGCAACAGCAACATTCTCCAGGATAACCACAATCAGTAGGGGCAAGGTAGCTGAGTAATCATCAAACATGGTAACAAAGTAGTTTCCAGAGCGCTGTACAAAGAGGAGGCCAATACTGAAAGCCACGAGACAACAGCCAACTAAAGCAAAGAAAAATATATATTATGGACCTGACAGATGGCCAAAGTACATTGCAAATCAGCTACAAATAAGCTGACTGTAATCCTGTAATTGCTAGCAGAGTAAGCATGAAAAGGAGGCAGAATTTAAAAATCGTAAGCCTTTTCCGCACAGTGTTTGCAGAATAAAGGCACCAGTGTTTCTTGTCCAAAACCTTTCATGGCTCTACATTGAAAATAAAATTTATACATTGTCCTCTGTGAGAGTTTCAATGCTTATTTCATTCACGTACGGAGATGGGGACAGAGAGCTCATTTGTTGGCCGATTTTGAATTTGAAGAACTGCCCTCAAGTCAAAGCTAAACAATGGAATGCTGAAGCTTTAATATAATTCCCATGGAAGATAGAACCACTGGATCAACAAAGGTATACTGCGTGAGCAAACTTTCAGCTAACTCAGCTGTGACTCTGACCAAACAATAAGACTTTTTATAACAACAAGAGGGAAAGATCCTGTTGGATTTACCATAATTTTCGAAGGTGTTGTTAACAATCAACAGACAGCATGCGTAGCTGAATGAGGGAATGGTACTTGAGAGTTTCTGTCGGGGCACTGATGAGTCCTGTCGAGCTCCATCTCAGATTCTGAAAACACTGAGCCATGGGCCATGAATAAAACATAAGGAACTGTATTAAGCACATTGTGCAAACTGGATGCTGGAGTCTGCTTTAGGTGCAGTCTGGAGTCTGTACTAAGATGGGAGGTATTGGCAAGATCCATTCGCATCATGTTTAGTTCGGGTAATCCCATGTAGACTAGTCTTCCCAATCATCAGAGCAATGGACCAGTATCTTAATTTTCTACGTAAATATGACAGTACTTGACATCATTGTACTTCATTTAATTATACTTACAGTCACATAGAAATCTGAATATGCAGCGATATATCCAATAAGAAAGCCTTCTTAAATCCTATTCAATTCCTAGTTCACCATATTCCTAGTCACATTCAATTTTATCCAAGCTGAATTTTCTTGATGCATGCAATTTTTTATCAAAGACTAAAGCTTTGGAACAAGACTGGAAGTGTCACCTCATGACCTTGCTACTTACTGGTCAAAATTTCTTTGCGCACTTTGAATGTATCCACGAGTGGTGTGAGTATTCCTTCAATGGTACCAAACATGCTGCCCAAGCCTAGATTTACCAACATAAGGAAGAACAACACTGACCAAAAAGGGGATGCTGGGAAGTGAGTCATGGCCTCAGTGAAGGCAATAAAGGCTAAACCAGTTCCTTGTACAGCCTGTAAAACACATAGCAGTTAAAAGATAAGAACATTAAGAGGAAGACAGTACAGTCAGATGTTGCACTTGCATCCTAAAGCATTACAGTGGAAGAGCTGCTTTATGCATATTATTCTTTCAGGGTATCATAGATAGAGGGTTAAATTTGATGTTTTGCTACCCACTAGCCGTTGGTAGTTCCAGAGATTATAATCCTGCAGTCTGAATGTCCTCTCAAGACACAGACAAATTGCTGCTCAGGCACCTGAATAGTCAAGAGTTGAACAGGTTCAAAGCAGTTCAGTCATCTCCACCTTTGTCATTTGCTTTGTATGTATGAAATGTTGATTGTATGAGATTTTGGACAGATGATATATTCTCATTAATATCCCATCATTATGCTATCAATACTTTTTGTCCATCCGAATCTGGTGTAAAATTTCACTGATATCAAATTGAGTGGTTGAAGACCCTATCTCAAATTCATCTCTCTGCCCAGATAAAGTGATGGTTTCCCCTCAAAAGCTGGAACAGTTCCAGCACTCTATCCTTGCTCTGTTTTATTATAAACTGACCTGGTTAAGTTCATCCTCCAGTTGACACGAATCCAAGCCTAACTTCAGAAACTCTTCTTCTTTCACTTCCTTTATAATGCTGTACATCTGGTGGTAATCGGTCGCTGAAACATCTGACAGATTAACATGGTGAGGGATGAGATCATGACTGACAACTCCTGCTTGTAGCATTTCCAGGATCTTGTCTGCATTTCTGCAATGTAACCAACCGAGCCAAATCAGTAGGAGTAAGAACACTCAAACCTGGGCAAAACATGATCATTGATATCCGATAGCAAGCCAGCACCCACCTAGCAATACATTTTTCGTTTATCATATTTGCTTTGAAGCCCAAGACAGCAAACACCACAAGTGTTGCTAAGATAGATGTGAAGAAATTGATCAAGGATACAAGGACTGCATCAAAATGGCAGTTGTTGTTTCGTTTGTTGTAGCTGGAGAAAGCAATCACACCACCGAATCCCAGGCCGAGAGCAAAGAACACTTGGGTTGCAGCTCCTCTCCAGACCTGAGGGTCCAACATGATCTCCAGCTGTGGGGTTTGAAAATAGCGTGAGAGTTTAAGTTCAGTCATCGCTGCAAAGGAACTCAATAAAATGGCCTGAATCTGAATCAATAACATTGAAGATAAAAAGCAAACATTAAATAAAAGCAATGTGGAAATATTTGTAAAATAAGCAGTGGATCTCTCCTGATATTAGCAAGTACGGATGTGTTGGATGGAGCTTCCTCGCCTTTCAGATTGGAAAATGGCTATTGCTACTGGACACTCCGGAGATTTAAATGTAGTTGCTGATTCTCCCTCAAGTTTGTCCACATTGTCTCCTTCCACTGACTAAACTTAGTAGTTTCCCACAAAAGAAATAATGGGGATTATTTCTGTGAGTTCATTGCAGATTTTTTCATGCTACAGGAGCTATATTTATGTTATTGTGCATCAGCTCTGTGACCTCTGTAAAAGTAGGAAGGGATATTGTAGAGAAAGGAAAATGGTTCTCCTTTAAATCCAGAGTGGGAGGGAAATGTACCCAACATAGCTCTCATCCTGATGGCCACCTTTGTGTGGAGCTGCATCAAACTGTGCATAGAGCTGGAGTACACAAACACAAAGTGTCACTATGTGCTGAAGTTCTACCTGTCCTTGGTGTTGCAAAGGCTTAGCCTGGTCTCACTGCCATACAACATACAATGTTCCATTCAGTTGGACCTTGCTGCACCACCTGCCCTTCACAAAAATGTTACTGCACAAGAACACCTTTGATCACAGGACCATCAGGCAGTGGTCAACATGTCTGCAGGTCCAGTGGAAAAGGGGCACAATGGATCCTGTGGGACGGTTTCCTGATCAAACTGCCAAAGCCAATTTTGCAGAATATCTCATCACTGGAACTCACAAATTGACCTCATTGGCAATGAGAGTGGCCCTCCCCATCAGCTCCTTCCTGCACAGTCAGAATCTCACTCCTAATGCACACTGCCCTCCATATGACTGCAGTGCGGATGAGACAACAGTCCACCTCCTTTTGCCAAAAGGGTCTGGAAAGAGGTGCAGTGGTCTTTGTTGAGGTTCGCCCAGGGCAGCTGTGGGCTGTTCTCAGGGACACAAATTTGTTGGTCTTCAAGTGCAAGGAGTTATCCAACAGCTTCATTCCACAGAACACGAATATGTACTGAGGGATACAGGGAAGCTCAGTATGACCACCGCAAGGGCTTCAAAGGAAGGACCACAGTCTAGGGTCTTGTCACCACTGGACACTGAAGTGCTGGGCTCAATGTAACAGCATCTCAAATGCTCCATTGGTGCAATGTTTGAGGAAGAAACATTTGTGGCATTAATACATTGTTAAGGAATGCTTGGTAAAATTAATTTAGATAAAGTCCTGATTACATTTAATGTACATAATAAAGTATACTTTTAGGAAAGAAAACATTTGGGGAATTGTACACAACTGAGTCTAACCAGTGAGTGTTCTCCAAGCTCCAGAACACTCTTCAGAAAGGTGTGTTCCATGCACTCATGGGGAATGTCTACCATTGAAAACCGTTCTCTGAATCTCTGTATATTAGATGTAGTAGTGTTTGTTTATTTGTTACATAAGAAGGGATCAGACTACTTATAACCATAAATATTGGAATGATGGTGGCTGTGATTTCCAGCTTTGCTTGTACAAATGTTTCTATGATTTTTATAAAATGAAATATTTAATCTTGTAAAAATTGATTTAGTTACAATCGCTAGGCATTATTCTTAAAAATGCAGACAGTCTGAATTTTCGAAACAGACTGTCTTTAACCACAGTATTTTTAATCATAATGGGCTTATGACAGATTTGGTACATGCGCATAATTAGTGTACAATGGATAATTGCCATTTAGAATTACGTTTTAGATAATTTACAGAATAGAAGTAGGGCTTTTGGATCCGCTGATGTAGTGTTTATGCCCTGCATAAATCTCCGCCCAACATCTAAATCGATCAACATTCCCTTCTATTCCTTTCTCCCTTGTGTATTTATCCAGCTTTTCCTTCTACACACTTCAATTATTCCTTGTGGTAACAAGTTCCACAGTCTAACCACTGACTGGGTAAAGCTATTTCTCTTAAATTCCCCCCAGAACATATTAGTAGCTAATAGTTCCATACTTTTAATTGTGAAACCATTTATGCCTCTCCCTTACACTACTATGACCTGTGTAATATTGCCTCTTCTACTGAGCTAGGTTTTTAAGCCTCTCAAGCATATGAACCAGCATCTATTATGTATATATGCACTTATCTGTACATATCTACATAATATTACATATATTTCTATTGAGAGATACATAAAACATAGAGGATATACTTTTCCAAGCAATGTGAGGCTTGTTTGCGATTTTCTGCTTGTAGTAGAATAACAGTTTGAAGGGGGAAGTTTTTATCTAAAATTGACTTCATAGTGTGATCTTCCTAGAATTACAGCAGTAAATGGATTAGCTTGTCAGTGATTACCACACCCAAACCACTAGGTGGTGGGCAATAGAACAATTGGAAGTGTTTAACTGAAAGCCTACCACTAGGTGGTATCAGCAACCATAATGCAGACTGTCGAGAGCACATTACAGAAAATACAAAGTGGTCTAAAAACTGGCAAAGCTTTTCAGCTTATTTTAATTCTACTTAACATGCGCTTTAAAAACTGTGCCTCCCCATGCAGGTTGCATGGTAACAGTAAGATGCATCAGAACATACCTTAGGAGTAAACATGTAACGGATGCCATCAAAAGAACCCTTCAGAAGAAGACCACGAACCAGAAAGCAGATAAGTACAACGTAGGGAAATAGAGAGCTAAAATACATCACCTGGAAGAAAATGTGTGAAGAGATGTTATTACAGCAAAGAATAAAGACATGTGAAGATCAATGGTTTGATAAGTATATCTGCCTGACTTTGCTACACACAGCAATACAGATCAAACCTGCTGGTATTGTGTAGTGGGGCACAGACTTTAATACAGCTGAACAGTAAAAAAAACAGGTATTTGAAGTGATGGCTTCAGATCTAGTGCAACAACCAAGATATATTCAAGAATTGATGCAGTGAAAGTTCAGATCATAAGGGCAAGGCAAATGTAGGGGAGAAAAAGAAAAGCAAAAACCTACAGATGTTGGAAATCTGAAATCAAAACAGAAAATGCTGGAGGAACTCAGAAGGTCAGACAGCATCTGTGGAGTGAGTAACAGGGTCAATGTTTCAGGTCAATGATTCTTCATTGGCAGAGTCAGGAGAGACATGCCTTGACTGTAAACAGAAGATAAAGAGAAAGAAACAGACCACAATTATTTGTTCTCATAATCTAAACCCAAATATTACTATTGAACTTCTTTAAGAACAAATAACCAAAAATATCTCCTTGGCCACAGAACATTTGAACCAGTTCAATGTATGTTAAATCAACCTACTTCAGTAATCTTGCTAAATGGAAAAGTTTGAATAGTTGGCATGGCATCAGTTCACTGACTATGAAACATGTTAAAAAGGAGCTATGTTCTTTTTCCAATGTATACTGATATTTTGAATAAATTTAATAGTGTTGGAATAATAATGTGAGTGTTGCACTGTGAGTTTCAATCCCAAACTAAAAGAGGAGTCACTTTGAGTAGTAACAGGAGCAATCGCACCACTTAAATGGCCCACCTCAAATCCAAGTCTGAAGAAGTACTGGGAGTTCTTGTGCTGTTTGGTCCAATAACTCTATCAATATCATCAAAACTGAATAAACTGCTCACTCATCTCATTGATGAGTGAACCATTGCATGGCTTTTGCAAAACAGAATTTGCCATTCTCTGATGCTATCAAAGAAATTTACCCTCTCTGTCAGAGATGTAATAGAGAAGCAGCCAAGCATGTAATCGTCCTGCAATTTGATTCCATTGACTTCAGTGTAACCAAATTTTAAGAGTGAGCTACAACATATAACAATTACTAGATTGCAAATATAGCACCGAGATTTTATTTTAGCCCTAAATAAATGCAAACATACTTTTCTAAAGTCTTAAACAGTACAATCATGAATTGTACTGTTTCAAACATAGCATCTGCAGATGCAGATAATGCTCAACAAAATGCATAGTGAAACCATCAATATCAGTTAGAATGAAGACAAAAATGGAGGAAAGTGAATACATTTCCCAAAATTTAGCAATGTCTATATACTGCAAATGAAGAAAAGCAATTTGAACGTAAATAACACGACTTGAATGTAATCTTTCTTCAGCTGTCAGGTTGACATATACCAAATAGATGACTGGTGCTATTGAGGAGATATCCTGTCCTGCAAAGATTCTATCAGAAAATAGAGCATAAATGGAGACCTATTTGTCTCACAATTTTAGTGTATGGAATTCTGATTGTTATCTTAATTTTATTCTGACCAGTCACTTCTAAACTCAAAGATAAACTGCCAATATCAATTATTGGTATTGGTACTGATTTATTATTGTCACTTGTACCGAGGTACAGTGAAAAAACTTGTCTTGCATACCAATTGTACAGGTCAATTCATTACACAGTGCACTTTGCTGTATCAGTTAGAGTATAAACTTAACTTTATGTGAGATGGCACATTTTGCCAGCTGCAGTGAGCTGGGGCAGTGTTTAATGGTAGCCTAGTTGGCTGAAGTCTTCTACTGTCCATCCCCATGTGGCCTTCCCCCCACCCCACTTGTCTACTTATTCATCCCCCTTCCCCTCCTGTGCCATAACTGCCTCTCGGGGCTCAGCCCATGTCATTACAATGTGTATAATGTGGAAGATCACAAGAAGATCCTGGGACCCAAAGTGCTTTAAACTTCCAGACTCCTCTGGGGCTGTTTCTTAAGCAGGTTACTGGCCCACTTTATCAGGCTGCAGGTGGCAGCTCAGCCTTTTTGTAGGCATGGTGTCTTTTTGTGTTGGGCTACGGTCATGAGCCAGGTGGGAAGAAGAAGGCCCAAGTCACCCTCCAGTTTGACCTGGTGGCTCGGTTATGGAAAGAACTGCAAAGTGGTGTAGAATAAGTGCGTCATTGTGAGTTGCAAGGAATGATCACACACCAGCTGTACATTTAGAAAATGAAGGTCTTGCCACTGCAGTACACCTCACAGCTCACATGAATACCCTCAAATTTAAACAAGTGTAGTCAATGGCAAGCTGCACCATTGGGCAATCTGTAGTTGCAGTGAATTTAAGTGCATGCAAAGCCTGCAGCTCTCTGCACTGGGAGAGTGAGATCAATTCTGCTCTCTCATAGCAGAGAGTATCAACAACTTCCCTTTTCCAATAATTGTGCTGCCAAGTGTGAAACAGTACAGATATCCCTGACTCCGGAAAGTGCAAGAAGGCTTAAAGTTGATGGCCACCATGGCCTTAAAACCATGAGCATTGTGGCTTTGAGCCTGTTCCACAACAGTGATTCTGGCTGCAACTCCAGGCATATTGCTGTTCAGGCCTCTTCACTGGAGCTGAGGCATTTCTCCTTACTGAGGTGCACATAGAGATATTGTCCCCTGAATATCCTGGGTGGACAGTACCTCCTTGCTGAAGGCCTTCTTCCCCTACTGCCTCCCAGCTCTGGATTGCTCCTCATAACCCCTCCTCAGCTGCCCTATCATGCTATACCCTTAAGACAGTGGTAAGCAAAACATCCATGACTGGAAGCAAGAGTGTTTCACTGAAGTGAAGGCATATACTCCCGCTGCACCACTCCCTGTGGATTATACAAATTCTAGCAAGATCTGGAAACACAAAACAGTAGCTCACTCTAATAGTGCATCAAAGAATGTGCACCTAACCTTCAACTGATCAATGATTGCTTTAGATGGATGAGGGTCCTTTCTGCTCCCAAACACTGATCTTCTGTACACATGGTGTTAACTACAATGCTGAAGTCCAATTTGACAACATTGGCATTAAACTAGGATTGCACACTACTTGACATTATGATCTGGCTAATCTGTGCGCATCTGGTTTGTAACAGTGTCACACATGCTAGCTTCCTAAAATGCCAAATGACATGATTTACATATTAAAAGAGTATGGATGGAACATGGCAGACAGGAGCACCCAAACAATAGGTGATAGGCAGCAGAATTTTGCAGCTACTGATGCATAGCAGATGTTAATGTTGAGAGATGTTCATAATGAAATACACCTTTGATTTCTGTTGATATTATGAGTAATTGTGTAGAAATCACTCTGCAGTACTCAAATAAACTTTCAGCCAAAAGTTAATGAAAGCAGGAACCAAAGGACATGTTCAGAGCACACATGAAAGGAAATTCCAGAAACTATAAGAGTTAATGCACAAGTGTAAAGATGCGCAATATTGAAAAGTTTATTCAAAATTCCCTCTTGATCTATCTATGGAAGGAGAGCGGTCACTGATGTGTTTGGGGGTAGCTTGGGGGCAAGGCAGGGGACAGAACAAATCATGAAACAAAATAATTATCTTTAGAAATTATTAATTAAGTGCCCACTTAATTATCCAACTCCTCTGTGTAGATAAACTCATGTTGTAGGATTAAATGAGCATCATTGGTGTGGTTCATGTACACTGGCCAGATGGCACATCATTAAAATTCTGAGTTCTGAGCAGCCAGTGATCACACAACTATGCCTTTGAGCCAACCTCATTTACATCTAGCCTGCTTCACTGTGGGTGCTTTCACAGATGGATGGCTGAGGAACTTTCTTGCTACTAATGGCAACAAATGGCTACAATCAGGATTTGTGCTTCCAACGGGTAAAAAGCTGGCAGTATTAGGACCTAACTCCTGAGAACAGAAGAATGGGAACTACAATGTGAATAAATATTTTGCCTTTGCCTAAAGATTCTGTTGTTATCCCAGTTAACATGGGCATAAAATGTGTTAATATCTTTTTTTTAATAAAATTCCTCATTTTAACAAAAGTTTAAGCTGTTTTAAATAAGCAGATGAATGATTTCCCACCCCCTCCTTAAAATGACAGGCAAAGAACTCAACACAAATATGTGTTCTTTATTGATACTGGGAAACATGATTTTGATACCATAGATTTTAAAGATACATAGCAAAAATAATGTTGGTTTTCCCAAAAAAGCAGCTTTCTCAAGGCAGCAAACAGTCTGCCAATGTCGCCGCTAAAGATCTAGATAGTGAATATGTACATTTCCGCAAGATTGGCCAAGAAAGCTCACCAGTGCCTCTACTTCCTCAGGAGGCTAAAGAAATTTGGTTTGTCCCCTTTGACTCTCACCAATTTTTACTGATGCACCATAGAAAGCATCCTCTCTGGATGTATCACGGCTTGGTATGGCAACTGCTCTGCCCAGGACCACAAGAAACTGCAGAGAATTGTGGACAGCCCAGCGCATCACGGACACCATCCTCCTCTCCTTGGACTCTGTCTTTATCTCTCGTTGTTTTGGTGAAGCAGCCAGCATAATCAAAGACCCCACCCACCTGGGACATTTTCTCTTCTCTCCTCTTCCATCGGGTAGAAGATATAGGAGCCTGAGGGCATGTACCACAAGACTTAAGGACAGCTTCTATCCCACTGTGATAAGACTATTGAACAGTTCCCTTATACAATGAGATGGATTATGACCTCACCATCTACCTTGTTGTGACCTTGCACCTTATTGCACTGCACTTTCTCTGTAGCTGTGACACTTTACTCTGTACTGTTATTGTTTTTACCTGTACTATATTAATGCACTCTGTACTAACTCAGTGTAACTGCACTGTGTAATGAATTGACCTGTACGATCAGTTTGCAAGACAAGCTTTTCACTGTAGCTCGGTACAAGTGACAATAATAAACCAGTACCAATACCAATACCAATCTATCATTACCAATCTTAGAATTGTCTGCTAAGCTCAAAATTTGTTTCTTTATTATTCCTGGCAGTATACCTTTTCGAATTATACTGGAAAATCCCTGCACAGACCACATGCTTATTCTGGTATATTTCTGTTGGTAGTCATCCATCAAGTTGCACGAGGCTGCCCTTCCTAATTTCACATTTTCTAGCCAATCACATTTATGAAAAGAAAAACTATTTGAAACATTAGTTATCCTTCCATATCCTTGTGCTTAAAACAAATGGGAAACCAAATATCCATCATGAAAACTAGCTTCCCCTCCATTGACTCTGTCTACACTTCTCACTGCCTCAGAAGAGCATGAATTGAAATTTCTTTCAGGTCGATGGGGTTGTTAAGAAGGCATATGGAGTGTTGGCCTTCATTAATCGGGGTACTGAGTTCAAGAGCCGCGAGGTCATGTTGCAGCTCTATAGAACTCTGGTTAGACCACACCTGGAGTACTGTGTTCAGTTCTGGTTGCCTCATTAAGGAAGGATGTGGAAGCTTTAGAGTGGGTGCAGAGGAGACTTACCAGGACGTTGCCTGGATTGGAGAGCATCTCTTATGAGGATAGGTTGAGTGAGTTAGGGCTTTTCTTTCTGGAGAGAAGGAGAATGAGAGGTGACTTGATAGAGGTGTACAAGATGATAAGAGGCACAGATCGAGTGGACAGTCAGAGACATTTTCCCAGGGCAACAATGGCTAACACGGGAGGACACAATTTTAAGGTAATTTTAAGTACAAGGGAGATGTCTAGGGTAAGTTTTTTACACAGAGTGGTGGGTACGTAGATCACACTGCCTGCAGAGGTTGTGGGGGCAGATACATTAGGGACATTTAGGAGACTCTTAGATAGACACATGAATGATAGAGAAATGGGGAGCTATGTGGGAGGGAAGGGTTAGATAGATCTTAGAGCAGGATAAAATGTTGGCACAACATTATGGGCCGAAGGGCCTGTACTGTGCTGTAGTGTTCAATGTTCTATGTTTTCCTGACCAGAGCTAAGTATCCCTTGAACTGGTGCTCTGATGGCATCCTCCTGACTTGTATTCCCAATGGTCTGTGGATAATTTGTGTAACATTGCAATGCTGTTTGACATAAAACTGGCACTGAGTTGTACTCCCTTGAATGCTTTAATTACTCTCCTGGCTGATGCCATTAAGAGTTTACAGCTGCAAATGGGAGGGCATGGAGTCTGAAACTGCCTCGCATTCCTGGGGGACCAGAATGTGGGCGAGATAGATACTGTTGGCATCAGGAGGCACAAAGATGCTCCAACTTAAGTGGGCAAGAGAAGACAATAGCATCTGTGGAAGATGGATAGAGAAAAAATAGTTCAAGATGAGAGAACTCTCTTGTGGAGGAACTGAAGGAGAAAAATATTGCTGGTCTACACAGAGAAGTTTATGCCTGAAAGCATGTACCACCAGGCTCAAGGACAGCTTCTATCCCACCGTTATAAGACTATTGAATGGTCCCCGGTACGATAAGATGAACCCTTGACTTCACAATCTACTTCGTTTTGGCCTTGCACCTTACTGTCTCTCTGCAATGCACTTTCTCTGGAGCTGTAGTACTTTATTCTGCATTCTGTTATTGTTTTCCCTTGTACTACCTCAATGAACTGATGTGATGAAATGATCTGCATGGATGGCATGCAAAACAGTTTTTCACTGTACCTCAGTACATGTGACAATAATAAGCCAATTTACCAGTTTAAAAAACTCAGTACAGGCACTAATTTGTTAAAGTCTGAAACAATAAGTCAGAGGTCAAATTTGCATGTGACTTTTATCCTTGTTCTCAGTCTGATAGATACGTGTACTACAAAGCAGGTAGTAGCATAAAAATTGAGATGTAACATGAGCCCAAACATTATGCTGCTCAAAATGCTACACTGTTTTAGACTCACATGATTTTGTTCACCTTCAAATCAAGAACATGCCAGAAACTCATCAGAGCATGGATATATGAAAATGGTGCATGAATAGTAAATTTTGTTTGCATGGAAACATAGTGAGCTAGCTCAAAGGCTTCACTAGGTTTGCCTAAGTCTAGAGTACTTCAGCTGAAAATTGAAGTGGAAGCTTTGGATAGATATTTGCCTAGAAATTCGCTTTAAGTCAGGGAGACAGACTGTGGATACTGGAATCTGGAGCAACAAAACATCTGTGCCCTGATGCAAGGGATCAACTCAAAACGTCAACAAATCTTTTCCTCCCACAGACACTACTCGACCCTCTGAGTTCCTTCAGCAGATGTTGCTTCATTTTCAGTCAATTTTGCTACATGAATGATAGAGTATTGTTAGTGCAACAAACCCTGCCTCTGAAATTAACTCCATTGACTTTATGAAATGAATTTCAGAAGCATAGTAGAAGACATTAATGCTACTTTATGTGTATATGGCAACAGTGGATAAATTTCTAGGTGGTGACATGCAGTTTAAGAAACAGTGAAGACAAATGGGGACACTTAACCAGGTTGACAATCAGTGTGAATACATTTGACTTCAGCGCTGAAATTGTGCACTATTGCCTTTTAAGGGCTGGATCCTCCCAATTTCAGAAATATTGTATTTATAGAACAAAGAGCATGATGTGTGTAATACTTTGACTTGACCATCTGTTGAATGAGCACTCGCACTGTATAGAGGACTCAAGTTCTTCACTTCTGCCTGATAATTAATACACATTATCATTCATATTTAAAAATGTGTTTGGAAAAGAAATATTTGGCTAATTGGAAAACAGCCAATATTAAAGATGACAATCTTAATAAAATGATTAAAGTTATGTGAAGATAACAAAACCACTAACCTTTCCAGAAGATTGAATGCCTTTGATCATGGCAAGACACACCATAAACCAGGCTATGAATAGGCAGATACTCATCTTCCAGTTCAGACCCCCACTCTCTGAAATGGTGTTAGATATATCCAGTGCTTCTCTGTACCAAAAATAGGTTGTGGCTGAGCTCTTTTCACATTCGGGAACAACAACTAAAACAAAGATAAGGACATCACATTATTTCTATCACTTAACACAACATAAGAGTCATATGAATCAAAAGAAAACAGCAGACGCTGGAAATCTACAGCAGAAGCAGAAAGTGCTGGAAATACTCAGGAGGTCAGACCGCATCTGTGGAAAGAGAAACAGAGTCAATGTTTCAGGTCAGAGACCATTTGTCAGAACTGAAAAGGAGACAAAATAAACTTGAAAAGCTGCAGGGAAGGTAGGGGAGGGTTTATGTCTCTAACAGGGAAAAACCAGGGTGACCATGGGGATAAGCTGTAAACAAGGTGATCTAGTCAATGGGTGAATGGGAGCAGCTTGAGAGTGAGAACATAGACAGAAGAACCTAGACAAAGGAATGTGGGAGTTGTAAAATGCAGAGCAGGAGGACAAGCCCAGCAGGTCAGGCTTGGCATGTCCTCGACTCCCAGAAAAGGGGAAAAAATGGGAAAAGAAAGCAAGCTGAGCTGACAGCATAGGTGGATGACTGTGACAGTACAAGAGGCCACAGACCGATAGTTCAGAGTGGGATGAGGAATTAAAATGGCAGACAGGAAGCTCAGGTTGCCCCTGTGCACCAAACATGGATGTTCCGCAAAGCAATCACCCAATCTGTGTTTGGTTTCTCCAATGTAGAGACCACATTGTTAACACTGAATGTAGCACACTAGATTGGAAGAAGTGCAAATGAATCTCTGCTTCACCTGGAAAGACTGTTTGGATCCCTGGATGGTGGAAAGGGAAGAGGTAAAAGGACAAGGGTCCCACTCTTACTCTGATCTATCAGTCTGTGGTCTCTTCGACCATCCACAAGCTTGAGGAACAGAACCCAACCTTCCATCTGGGCACATTGCAGCCTTCTGGACTCAATACTCCAGGTAACTTGATTTCTTGGTCTGCATCAGTCATCCATTGGTAATATTAGCTCAGCTTGCTTTATTTTTCTTCCTTCCCCTCTCTGGGAATGGAGGACATGCGCAGGCAGACCTGCTGAGCATGTCCTCTTATTCTGTATTTAACAACTCCCGGGTTCTTTTGTCTAAGTTCCCATTCACTCACTGACCATATGAACTTGATTACAGCTTATCCCTCCTGGTTTTAACCTATCAGAGATGTTCCTCTGCCCCACCCTCTCTGCAGCTTTACAAGCTTATGTTGTCTCCTTTTCAGTTCCAATGAAGGGTCTCTAACTTGGAACATTGACTCTGTTTCTGTTCTCACAGATGTGGTCTGACCTGCAGAGTATTTCCAGCATTTTTTGTTTTTAATTTTACATATGCACAATGTAGTTGTATACTCACAGGTCTGGGTCCCATTTTTTTCCAAGGGGCACTGATCCCAGGGCAGTGGGTGCTGAAAGGACTTGGAGAAGTAAAATAAGCTCCAACCAATAATGACATTGTAGTAAAGAGCTACAAAGAAGCACACCTAAAATCAAAATACCAAGATGTATTTTACATTTCTTTCCTTGGGTTAAATGTAAGATGCCGTACTGCAAGCTTCTTATTAATAATGCTTTAAAATTTTTAATCTGCAAATTATGTTATACAATAGTTTGCAAATGTTTACTGTATGCACATCATATTCCCTTAATTGTGGATTTAGTACTTGCTAATATGAAGTTCAAAAGTTAAGTCTAAGATTAAATATTCTATAGTTTGCCAGTATCTTGTGGGTTTCCTCCCACAGTCCAAAGACGTACAGGTAGGTTAATTTGGGTTTAAAATGGGTGGCGTGGACTCGTTGAGCCAGAAGGGCCTGTTACCATGCTGTAAATAAAATTTAATTTAATTTAATTTAATTTAATAAAATATTTATTTTTGCCTGTGGAGTTTGTCTCCTAAGATTTCACCATAAACCATTGGGATATTATCTACAATCTTGGTACAAAAGAATTAAAAGGAACCACATTATTTAGTTAATGATTAGTCATTAAAGGAGAAAATCAATTTTATTTTTGCATCCAGGATCAAAAAAAACATTTTGTGTTTTTATTAAACTGCATCAATTTAAAATGCAACAATCTAATCAAGTACAAGGCTTGAAAATAAATCAGTATGTGAAAGTCAAAAAGGATTGTGCCAACATGGAAGGAAATTGGTGGTGTGCATATTATACATGAAGAGGAACTAACCAATACAACCTCAACAGCAAGGTGCTTTTTTAATATCTTGCATCGTTATATATTTTGGGATATATTTAGCACACTTCCTGTATTAGGCAAATTTCTGTTTCACCCTTAAAATTAATTTCTGAAATTCAAGAACCTTTCCACCAACAGAAAGTATTTTCTGATTGATTTCAGAAGATGCAGATTTCTTACTGGGCAAAAACTCAGTCTCATAGCAACTAATCTCTCATTATCAATTACAATGTCTTGCTTGCAGGGGTGTCAGTTCTTGACCTCAGGAATCCTAACAGGCAAAAAGACACAAGAGAGGCTCGATCCATGAAGTAGTCATCACAATTACACATTCGGTATTCCTCAATAAGCTTTGCCTCTGTGTAGTCATACCCTATGAGCAGCCTACTCCATTGTGTTCTTTGATGTGACTCTTGTAATATCAGAGGCCACTCTTATGTTTCAATCAGTCCCCAAGACTCCCAGGATTTAGATTCACCCTGTCCACACCACTGACCTGATACGCGCTGATACATTAAGCTTACTTGCCATTCACTTCCCAGCAAATTCGCCAGCTGATAAACATGAAAATCTGGCTGGCATGTAGGCTGGAAACTGGTTTAACAAACGTTAAAAAGGCAGCAGCAGTTAACTTCTCCAGCACATTCAGGAAATACATTTTTCTGTGTTTCTCATCTAATAATACAATTGGCCCTGTGCCTCTAAAAATGGGAATTGGAGAAATGACGGGATGGTTACAAGGCACATTAGGAGTGGAATAGTTCCTGGTTGTGAATGGAATGGGATATTTATGGCGACATTATGTCAATGCAAAGTATAGGCATGGGATATTTACTGGAATTAAGTCATCAAACACAGAATCTGCATGACTACCCACCTGTGGTGGTCTAAGAAACCCATTTTGGTCTCATTAGCCACAAAAATGATGTGGAAGAAAATCTTCCATGACTACAAGGGATTGTATAAGAAGAAGAAAATGTACAATAAGCTATCAATTAAGTGCCAACAAGATGACCTGTAGTAACTTGCCTCTGCTCAGCCCTATTGCTGTGTTCCCAGTTGTGACTTGGATGCCAGCTTGAAGTTCTTTAAAGCACTTATTTACTGTCCAAATGGAAATACTGCAAATGCCTTGCCAATCTGCTCCTCCTTGGATTAGAAGCAGGGAGAGGGAACCACTGCAGATCATTCGGTGGGGCATATTGGAAGCATCAATTCTCAGTGTTGATTGCAAATAGGGAATGGAAATTAAGCTGCACCAGCTGTAGGGGGAGATGGCAGGGCTGTCAAATCAGCGCCCTGGGCTTTACGTGCTTTGGGCAAATGGGACCATTGAAAAGAGTGTAACTTGCAGCTTGAAGCTGCAAACTTGCAGCTTGAAGCTGCAAACTGGCAGCTCAGGGAACCCGCGTGCAAGTGTGGCATATGGGAAGAATGAAATCTAGAAGAGATGCTGCGATAAATAGGAAGTTTAAGCAAGACAGTATGAGAATTATTGTTAGGCATTTTCTTCCTCTATTTCTCATATACTACCTTTGGTAGACTACAAATAGCCAGTGATGATTCTTTCAATGAACAACAGAAGTGCCTAAGATTGCCATTAACAGTTTGTCCATAGAATAAAATCACTGATTAATGGCAAATTTGGATTTGTTTTTGATATTGTTGTGTAACAATCCTGATAAACCAAAGAGTGGGAAGTTGAGTAAGGGCTCCTCCCATCCCTAGAGAAATAAAGAGAGAAATTAAATATATTAGGCAGTGCCTTGAGGATTCTGGAGAGAGAGAGGAAGAGGAATTGTAAAGTGTGATTGTAGTTGCATACTTGTTAACAGTTGCTATTACCTGTTAACAGTTGCTATTAAATACCCTTTGCCTTGTATATAACTGCATGGCTGAAGCTTTGGCTCCCAATAACCTTCGTTTCACATAACAATATTTCTGTAGTGTGCCAAGGTTTTCTTCCCTTCAAATAATAAATAAGCAAAGCAGAGTCTAACATTTTCATACTAATTTTCATGGAATTATGGTACTTCGACAAATTAGCCTCATTCACCTACATGCCCTGTTGGTGAGGGACTATATTTGTAGGCAATATTGCTGAAGGAGCTTTGGATCCATGACCCATAATTTTGCAATTGGGCAGTTTCATCAGTGCATTCACTTTTTGCTGTACTTTAGATTTCATTTCTGAAAGTGCAAGACTCAAAAATGTTGTTTCTTGAAACAGTATTATTTCCAGATGCTACTTCTGTACAGCAATTTGCTTTTACCATTTGAATAATCGCAGTTGGGGGCCAAAGATTGCAAGCTAATTTTTACAGTGACCTGACCCTTAATAAGTATAAGAAATCACTTCTAACCAACTTTGTACAATGAGCTTGCTGCAAAACTAGAATTTACAAAGTTAATAAATACACAAGTCAGACACACAAAGTTGGCTTTAACTACAGTTTAGAATGATCTGTAATTGTGAGCAACTCTGAACATTATTGTTTCATCTAACAAGCTCAGAGGGGATAAGCCATGAAAGAACGATGCTGTGCCTGACTTCCACGTACTGCTGAATACTTCAATATATGCTAGAATAGCTTACAACACTGCAGTGTGAATCACTCCTTTCATTTGTGAGTGCTCACATGATTGGATCTTGAAGAAAGAACTTCTGTCTATTTTCAGAAGAAATGGGGGCTAGAAAGATTTCCCCAGGCATTGTCAACACATGCTTCAAGAATTTGCACAGAAAAGAAAGAGCATTTTTTGAAAGATTCAACATACAATGCAGCTTGAAAATCCTATTCCACCCAGTCTTGGGCTGATGTAATTCCACACACCAATACTGCCTCGTCTGATTCTCTGACCCACTGCGAGTTCCAGGAAAAAGAGTGGGATCCCAATAATAAGGAGCAAAATCAAATACGGCACGAGATAGGCACCTGCAGAAAAAACAATGTGGTGTGAAAACCTGTCGCTGACATCTTCCAATTCAGTGCAATTCAGTTTTAGTTGACATTTTACAACTCCCAAAGAATGAAGGATATACTTATGAAATATATCAACGCTGATTTATTAAATTTTAGACATTCTGTTCAAATTGACTGAGATTTACTAAATTAAGATGAAATATTTTATTTCACGTTTTCCTCATTATTAAAAATAATTGAATTTTAATGCACTGTTATTCAATGTGACATGCACCTCCTTCTTGATTATGTACATAACAATTCCTGAATGTGCAAATAAGCCTTAGAGTGCAAAGCAGGGAAATCAAATTATTATGAAATGCATGCCTCACTATAGGATGTGAGGTCCATGATGAACTTCTTAGCCTTAGGAGTTAATACAAACTTCTAGGTTCAATTAAATATCTGATAAGGCTGTAGATAACTCTGAGCCTGATAGGCAGATACCGAGTCTCCAAATCATTAAGAAACCAACTAAACTTAATTATAAGACAAACCAAGTATTCTAATTTTAAAACATAAAGTGATGCTAGTAATTGTAAAATTTTGAAATCCATATTATTTTTCTCAATCAAACCATGTCTCCTTTAAGGAGAGCACAATTTTATTGTCCTTACTGTTTATTAGCTGTAAAACAGATTACATAGGTGACTGTGTCCTTACCTCCACCATTTTTTTGACATAAGTATGGGAATCTCCATACATTGCCTAAACCAACAGAGAATCCAACCTGTGCCAGAATGTACTGAAGTTTGTTATTCCAGGCAGGCCTTTCATCATCAGTATCAGATCCTTCTTCAATGTCCACATCTTTGTCAGTTTGTGAATCATCGACATACAATGCACTCTTCTTAAACTGGTTATCATTCATGTCCTCATTGGAAAGAAGATCTTTGACAGACTCTGTGACATCTTCATCCAGTTCTCTCTTCGCAACTTTGCTATTTTTAGGCATTGGAAAACTCGATCACAAATGCTGTAACACTACAAATGTTGAGCAATATTTTCAGTCAAGAGTAACTCAGTGTCAGGCAGGTAAGGGAGGAGCCCAACAAAAAACTATTGAAGCTCTGAGGTGAATTTGTGGTGAGTCTGAAAGAATATTCCGTGTTTCAAATCTGTTGGGAAAAGAACATTTGCGTTTTGGTCATCAGAACAGCAATATTTCAGACAGTGGTTGAGCAGACATTTTAAAAGTTTGTCATTATATATCATTCATGAAGATTGGCTGCAAAGTAAGAAAGCATTTTGTTTCAGATATTCAAGGAGGTAAACAAGGACCCACTAATGTTGAACTAAGGGGTGAGGGCAGTGGAAAATAAATCATGGCAATGGACCAAAAGCATGTTTGAACCATATGAATGTAAGGACATCAAACAGCATATGATTTGGAGAGAGTCATAAGTCCTAGAAGGACTACTGAAAGATCTATTATTCCCAATGGCAGACTGGGGAAAAGCAGGGAAGGAATGGAAAATGCACACTGGGTCACACTGGAAGATATTGCTCGTTTTGCGTGATGCAAGTTTATTGGGGGATTTAAAGATAATCTCCCGAAAAGAAATATACCAGGGATTAATGAGCCAGCTGAGTTTGTCATAGATGGATGTAAATATCAGAGGGATGACATGGGCCACAGAAATTTGCATTCAGTGTAGCTTGTAAATTATCAAATGCTGATCGTAAGGAACATTAGAAAAGTTTATCCCTGATACATTGGTGAGTATCAGTTGCATATTTCACGGATAGGAGGTTTCTGTTCTGCTGATGAATACTGAATATACTTACTTGAGGAAATCATCTGATCAGTGCAACTCTGAAAAAAAAATTAAATTAAAACAGGTATATTGGAGCTATTCAAGTACAGGACATTATGTCTGTTTTGCTTGCACAAAAAGCTAGCACACCTGTGGTACGGAGGTATACAATATAACTACCAAAATAAAAGGATGATCATTTTTCAATAATTTCTGCTTTAAGGGCTACATGGAAAGAAAAGCATTAGAGCAAGTTGCTGCAGTCAATAAAGTTTACAATTGTAACAAATGAAGACAATAAAAGGGCTGTATTATCTAACACTGTAGGAGTGAAAAGAAAGTTTTGGGCAAATTAGATCGAAGTTCCAACACAAAATAAAACTTGCTAAATCAGTGAACTACATTATTTGAACAGTTCTCTGTGGGAAACTTCCTTTTACAAGTCCTGTATAAGAAATGTTTCACGTGGCATCTGAAGAATGAGATGATAATAATTCCATTAAGTCAAAGCCATTTTCAAAGGGACAGAATAAAGAGGTTTCTTTTGCTAAGTTACTAATGGCTTTTATTGTAAAATTAGCAAGATACGGTCTGAGCAATCTCTCTGGCTTTTAAGGTACACACTCCTCAAGGAAATGCAAATAGTTTTGAAACAGATGTAAATTTTCCAACATGGCTTTTTTTACTGCATAAAAAGAATTAATATTGATAATGACAAAATTTTACATTTCATTGACAGCCAGTTAATAATTTTGTCTTGGGCTTGTGATAAAAATGTAAAATGGCTTCCCATTCAAGCTGTACTTACCCGATATTGTCTAAAATACTAACTATGTTTATTTACCCTGCCAGCTTGCTGGGGTTGAAGAAAATTGTGTTTTTGATTTACTAAGCCCAGGAAAATTGGTTAAAAACTATCACAATGTACAGGGATGGAAAAGCGTTCATTCAGTCAAATGCTCCTTCTTTGTTTGTGTAACCACTATTGTGAACTCAGTTTAACTGAAACATAACTTGCCTATTCAAAACTATAGGTAGGTACCTGGGTGCAGATGGATTTCATAGAGATATCATCACGAGCTCATGTTTGGTTTTATCATTTATTTTCAGCTCAGACTAATGTTAGACAGTGAACATTAAGCATTGAGGAACTGTGATTAATAATCTGCTAATGTTTTTCAGTGTAAAGTGTATTGTTGAATCGAAACAGTTTGTTACAATATTCTGCCCCAAAAAAACCTAAATGTAGAACAAAATTGACATAGTTAAAAAAGAAATACATACCTATTTGAGAAGTATATGTAAGTATAAGTCAATGCATATGTAGGAAAGATTGTGGAATTATGATTTAAGAGACAGAGGAACTCCACTGGCTAACAAAATGGTGTATTGGGATCGATGTACCCAACATTCTAATGGTGTTCCTTTGTTCCTGTTTCACTCGGTGGCCAATCATTACTTTCATGTTTCGGACAGGATGTTAGAGGTAGAAAATTATTTGATTTAGCTGTGCTCATGGGAGGAGATTGCGTGAAGAGATTGTGACCTCACAGAAACACTTACAACCAAAAACACTTATTTTAATCATGTATTACCATCAATTAATTTTAACCACACTACCAAATATGTAATTTACGTGATGATTATCACCCTCTATTATTTCAGGTTCAGAACATTTGAAACATTTAAAATTATTTTTTGTCACTGGGATTAAACATGTATGAGATTACTTGCTGCTGATTGTACTCGCATCTCCACATTCAGACCCACTGATGTCACTGTAGCTAAATGCAAGGAAATGCATGTAAATGGTATATATTTAGTGCCATTAACCAAAGGCAAATTTCTCTCCTGCAGGATGAGTATGAACTGATATGAGATGGTCGAGATGATCTGATAAAGGTTCATACTTTATAGGAGTTTTAATAAGGTCCATACATAAAAAGCATTTCTATTGGATGGGGAGTCAATTAACAGAAGATGTATACTTTAGACCAAAAAGTTTAGAAGAATTTTTTTTATTCATGCAGGGGATTCTCTAACAGAATTAGAAACAGAACCTAAACTAATATTCCTTCTTTATCTGGAGTCACAAGAGACAGTCGATGCTGGAATCTGGAGCCACAAATGAGCAGCTGGAGGAACTCAGCTGAGTTCCTCCAACAGCTTGTTTTTTGTGCCTTCTTTATCTTAGTCATTGTAAGAGCCTTGAGATATTTCACTGCATTAAAAAAAATTCCATAAAAAAGTCAGATATTGTTGTTGTACTAACCTCTTATATATAGTATTCTCATTTATGATTCTATCTAGTTCGACATGATCTTTACGGCATTCAATAAAGTAGATGGAAGTAGACCAGGTCTACCAATAAGGGGTAACTTTTGTCTGGAACAACTGAAGGCTGGTGATCCCTGCAAATCCATTCAATTTCTTTGAACTTCCCCCAGTTGGATGCAAACCCATTTCCAAATGGGATACTTATAAATATGGTCCAGATACAGAGACACTTTGGGATTCACATACATTTATAGAGGCAGGTCATGGAGATTAGGGACCTTTGGCTTTATAAGTAGAGTTATGGAATGAAAAAAAAACAGTATGATTATGGTAAACCATCACTAACCTTTGGTTAGGCCTCAGCAGAAATACTGTGCTCAATTCAAAGCGTCACACCATGGGAATGATGTCAAGACCTTGACAAGGGTATAGGGGAGATGTCCCACGATGGTAAAAGAGACACCTCTGCAGAAAAGTAAAGGAGAGGAGGTTACATAGAGCTTTGAGAAAATGCTTGGCATAGCACTTCTGAAAAGAATAGAAATTATTTCTCTTGACAGGAGGATTGGTAATCAAAGGACACAGATTTAAGATAATTGGCAAAATATTCAGCAGGAATTTATGAGAACCTTCTCTGCAACAAATTAGTATGATTTGGCATGACCTCCCTGAAAAGTAAATTTCATATATTGAAAGAGAGGCAAAATTCAGGCTGTGAGGAAACAACAGGGCAATGGGACTAGTTGGTTGGCTCCTTCAGACACTGTGGCCTGACTGACCTTCTTCAGCGCTCCAAGATTGCATGAAAGTGACCTATTTCTTTTCTACAGACTAAATGTAAACAGTACTATTCCTCAAGCAGGAATTTCTATTGAAAAACAATTTCCTCATTACTTTGTGTAAAATATAAGCCATCCATTTATTGGATTTACTTCGTAATAGTCCTCCAACATTCCCCAATTCCAGCATCAAAAGCTTCAACAACATTAGATCTAGATAACTGACTTTTATTTTTAGATAAATCTTATTTCCAAATAACATAGGCGTGTTGTAAGCTTCTGTTGAACTCCCTAACAGGATAAATGTAAGTGTGCGCGCACTGGATAGAATCATTTGTATTATTTACCACATGTATCATCTGCATCATTGGCATATCATAATATTCATTATAATTTACTTACAAATCACAGATTAAATAATAAAGATCTTTTAACATATTTGCCAATAGTTTTAATGTTCATTCACCGAAACTTCAGCAAGCAATTTATACATTTAATACATTAAATATCCTTTGTAAACTTCATGGCGCCAGTTATTAAGATAAACCGGGCAGGCAGCATAGCTTGGTCATTTCGAGCCGTAAGATGGTTAATAACTACCATTCGACCTTCAGACTTGCTTTACCAATTAGCCAGACGGTTTAATCTCCATACTCTCCAAAAGATAAATTGAAACTCTGCCTCTCGCGTCTGGAAACTGCTGAGTCACCGGACCGGAGGAGTATTTGAGAACCCAACCAGACCTTGCAAAAGCCCTATTCTTTTGTTGCGGCTTGAAAGCAGAAAATTAACGGGTTGATAAATTAACTCCTGTCGCTTACTCAGCCAAGATTCAATGTCCATAATGTCAAGAAAGTGAAGCCATTGTTTAAGATGCAATGTTTTCCTTTGCGACTGCTGCAGTTCCGGAGGGCGATCAAACGGACCGCATTCCAACATCTACCGCCACCAGATCAATAGCTCTGACAGTGCAAAACCTGTGTGAAGCGGGACAGCCTGTTACCGCAGTGCGCGGAAAGATCATTTCACCGGTATCAGGCTGCTCCGCAGAATTGAAATGAAATGTGCTGCAAAACGCTCTGCCCACTGCAAAGGACCACCGTGGCACGTGTCTGACACATACAAGCATTAATCATCTTTTATAGAATTAGGAGAGGAGTATGCACTGTTCCCCGCAGTCCGGTGCACAACAACATGACATCCCCGGGCGGCTGCCTCTGCGCACACGGATCTCCTCCACACGCACTAAAATCTGTCTGAGACCTTCGACCTTGACAGGGGATTGTTAATCCTGTAAATCCCGCACAGACAAATAATCGGAGCCGGCGAGCCGCATCATAGACTCGCTAGAAACCAAATGGACATCACGGGCTGGGATCCGCAGACAGTCTGAGTAGATCGCCGGCCACGTTGGACAAGTGTGGTCCGGGCTGTCTGAGAGGAGCGAGGGGTGGGGGTCGCTCTGACTGGTGGGAGGGACTGGGATAACCTTGAGTGGTAACTTGTCAAATACACCCTTTGCAGAACAAATCCAGAATACAGGAACAGATAACGTGATTACACGACCAAGCAGATTCTCTCTCTCTCTCAATGGTCCTGTGTTTATATGTCCGCCCACGTCTGCGTGTGTCTATTTCTTCGTATGTGTAATAGGTGTTTTATCCTTGTGGTGTGTCTATGTACCTCTATTGTGTGTATTTTTGTATGTCTATTTTGCTCATCTGTATAATGGTAAGTGTGTCTGTGTATTTATGTGTTTATTTACATGGTTGTAATACGATTATCAGGGCGTGTTGCTCTGTGTGTGTCGATGTATTAGCGTGTGCATGTGTATGTTTTAGTATGGTGCGTACGGGTTTGTATATTTATGATTTGTGGGCATGTGGTGTTTGTCTCCGTACGTTGGTGTTTTCGTGTGTGTGTGATCTGCGTATGTGCATACTCATGTAGGAGAGTGTGTGTCTAGGTATCTGAATGGGTGTGTATGTGTTGTGTGTCTTTGTAGTTGTGTCTCGTACAGCAAGGAAGAGACCGAGAGCTGAGGAGACAGAACCGCCACTATAAATTTGCATACAACCGCAAACATACACAAACACCGCCACGGTACGAACTATCTCGACAACTCTGCTGCTTTACCAGCTGATCCAATACAAATACAATAAATGATCAGATTCCGCCGGCCCGTGTTCCACCCCCTCCCCCAGGAAGAATGTCGTTTATTCCCTTCTATCCAATAAATCGAAACACTGCAGCACATTGAATGAAATGTCATAAAACCGAGCGGGCGCTTCCGCGCAGTGACAACCGAGCATTCTCCTCCAAATTTTCAAATACACAAATCTATTCAATTAGATTTACTCCACCCTCATGAAATTGGAATGCAACCTACTTATTAATCATTTTAAAATATAACTGTCCTCCTCACAAAGCAGGACACGATTTTTGTCAATGATTTTAAAATATGCGCATTATCTTACCTTTTTTTTAAAGAAGATAACTTAAATAGGGGTGAGGAGCGTGTCTGGTCGCTGGTGGATGATCTGAGTCACGGTGCTTAGGAGCTGAAGAAGCAGCTTTCATCTGACGAGAGGCTGGAGTGTTTCTAACAGAGAACCGCACCTTCACTGAACTCCAACCCTCCCGAGTGACGACAGCCATCAACACTCGCCATTCACTTAAAGGGAAATGCCTTGAAAATTATTTCGAGTATCCCCAGCCCGGAATTATTTCAGATAGTTTTCAGTTGCGATTCTCCTAGTTGCATTAGCAACTGCTCCTGCCCCTGGATTGCACCGTTCTGTTGAGAGGTTCGGCGAGGTTGGCTCTGATATTGGGCATATGATTAAGATTGGACTGTAGCAACTTCCAACTTCATCTGGCAATTTTGAATAAAATATCAGGGCGGACTCATTTCCCAGAAAATCAAATGTCAGCTGTTATCCTAATCTTAAGAAAAGTTTATTTTGAATTTGCAAATTTTAAATTGACTGCAAATTTTAAATTCAGACAACTGAAGGATGTTGTCTCAGAAATTAGGAAGAGTAGGAATTGTCTAATGCAAATCCCACTGTACTCAACATTTTGAAGGAGAGAATCTGACGGGAAATCTAAGTTAATCAGGGTGCATCCAAGACCTGTCAAGTCTGCCCAGAATGGCCCATTCAGCAAGATCTATAGGTATAGTTGCACTTTCAGACACATGCCCGAGGAGCAGGTATTTTCATTGGAGTGCATTTCAATTGTAAAGCTTCAGAGAAGTTTAGTTTGTTACTGGAGCTGGACCTGCAATTAACATTCACCGCACCACAGAGGAAAAGTCACCATGACTGTAAACTTTAATGTCACAGGCTCGGTTCATGGAAGCACAGGGGATTTGGGCAAGGTCAGCCAACTTGAAACACTCTCTTTTAAGGCATTGTTGCCAATGCTCTTTTTGCCAAGGCATTTTAACTTAGAGAAATGGTCTGATCTCTAACAGAAAACTGTAAAGGTCAACATGCTTTTCAGTATTAGCAACCACCCCAGGGCTGTGAGGTATTAATTTCAACCATGTAGTGGTGCACAAAAGTAAACCCTAAAAATTGATCTGAACAACAAAGGCTTTGTATAAAGACACATCACTTGATATTTCCAGCATTTTTTTGTTTTTCAGTAAGATTTCCTGCATCTGCAAAATTTTGCTTTGGAGTTAAGAAACATCATTATTGTAAAATTCTGTTCTTTCATTTCAAATCCTGCCATGGTTTTGCCTCATTCTATCTCTGCACAGTCTTCAACCCTACAATTAACTCTTCAATATATCTCTGCTCCTGCAACTTTAATTTTCATCACTTCACCATTGGTAGTGTTTTCCCTTCCACAGATCCTAGCGCTGCAAATAGAAAAGTAATTGAAGTCTCTATTTTATCAAGAGCCAAGCAATTTGTTGTCCCTATTCAAGGAGTCCATTCATGAATTCCCTGTCTAAACTCTCCAGCTCCTTACCATTCATTCTTCCATTTTGACATTCAAAACTTACACCTTTCAACTAACTTCTGGTTGTCATAGAGTCATAGTGCATGGATACCCTTTGACTCGACAATTCCATGCCAACTGTTAATACTCATTTACACTAATCCTACATGAATCCCATTATATTCTCCCCACATTCCCATCAGCTCCTCCAAGATTCTAACATTGACCTACACAACCAGGGCAATTAACCCACACATCTTTGGAATGAGGGAGGAAACTGGAACAGCTAGACAAACCCCATGAGGTCACAGGGAAAATGCGCAATCTCCATTCAAACAGGATGGATGTTAGAATCTGCACTACTATCTCCTAACATGGCTTGGAGTGAAATATTGTGTGATAACACTCCTGTGAAGTGCTGTGGGGCATTTTGCTATGTTAAAATTGTGATTGTTACTTTCCACTGAACTTTGCACTTTTGCGCATTGTCTGCAAACATCACACTTTCTCTGCTTTAAAGCAAAGAGTTGAAACTCTCTCAAATAATATTGTACTGCA
Source organism: Pristis pectinata (assembly GCF_009764475.1). NCBI lineage: Eukaryota > Metazoa > Chordata > Chondrichthyes > Rhinopristiformes > Pristidae > Pristis > Pristis pectinata. The sequence goes on from NC_067419.1 coordinate 33,761,199, forward strand.
TTTATCCCAGCCATTTGTTGTAGTCTTGGGAAAGGCCATTAAAAGCTTAATCAGTTTCTGATTTTGTTAACATCATTCCCTTTCCAGTAAAAGCCATGAGATCATCATCTGTTTGATTCTACAGACACTGATCGTGATGATGTGTTCTCTGCTTTTGCTTAATTATGTCAGAATCCTTTTTTAATACTTGAAGTATTGGCTGCCTTATACATATCAATTTCTTACACACATCATCTATGCATAAGTAGGGGTCTCAGAGATGTTGTGTGCAAAATAAAGAGTGAAATGCAGAATGGGTGAATAGTTGCTGGCGGTACCAGTATTGGAATAGACTGCAAATTCATGGTCTGCAGCTATGTTATCAGTTGTCACATTGTTTGCAACCACTGAAAGAAATCAGGTCAATTAGTATTGTGATTGAACTTTTTCAATTGATGTTAGCTACTATGAGTTTCTTATTATGACAGCAATAACTCAAAGTCAAAGTCACATTTACTGTCATATGCACAAGTACATATATGCATAGGTGCAGTGTAAAACTTGTTTGCAGCCATATCAGCATAGCATCATATAAGCAGCATTCACAAATAAAACATAAACATAAACTATCTACAATTTTTACAAGAAAGAACACAATTAGAACAGAAAAAAACAGAGTCTATTTTAGTGCAAAGTGATTAAATTGGTCATAGTGTTGCTAAATTGCACTGATTAGAGTTTGCCAGTTGGTTCAAGAACCGAATGGTTGAAGGGAGATTGAACTCATGAAGAGATTCCAGAATATGTAAAAGCATTTTGAAAGTTAGGTTTACTCAGAAATCCATTGAAACCAAGAGACGCTCACATCTCTACCCCCAAATAGTTGATGAGAATGGATGCTTCCTCTTCATGTGGTATCAAATGCCAGAAGAAGGAAGAAGAAGGAAGGGTGTTAATTGCCTGCTCCAATCACTAGATCCCACAAACACAAGCAATCAAGATTAGTGGAATGCATAGAAATATCTCTGGGTATCAAGAGAAAAAAGTTCCCAAGTTTTGGGACATGCACAGAGAAGAGCATGTGAAATACTGAGGATTAGAGATCTGTCCACTGGACGCACAATAAATGCATTGAACTCCACTTCTGAAAGTTGGTTCCATTGACTTTGGTGTGTGGGACAGGGAAAGTGGTGCCATGAGATCCAAAGGTAATACAATGGAATACCCTTGTATTGTGATTATCACCCATAATCACAATATAAGGGTAATCCATAAATATTGTGGTTATGGGATCCAATGAGTTTCTTCATGATTTGGTTAACTTGTTTTTAATTATCTGAAAACACTCTTGGCAGAATTGTGAGGTCATTGAACTTCTTCCATACTGCATAGGAATCTATGATATTATGAGTTGACCCTTACAGCCACTTCTATCCCCTTCTACTTAAAATATCTACTTTGTGGTTCTCTGAGAATAACCTCACTTTTTGTTAACTCTGGATATTTGTTCCTTATGAGAATCATGGAAGCACTGAGATAAGGCTCACCCATCCTGACAAGTCCCGACCCAACAAGTATTTTCTGCCTTGCAGTGAGATTATGTCTGGCCGATGGTCTAACTCCATACACCTCCGCTTATGTCCTATATCCTTAATACTTTTGGTTAACAGTGTATCACAATCTCAGATTTAAATTGAACAGGTGAAGTAATTATTTATTTGCAGAAGCGAGGCACCAGCTTCTATCACCATGGGCAGAGATTCTTCCTAAATTCACCCCTGAAAAGTTCTGTTTTTCTTTAAACTGGCTCAGCACTTTAACTGCATGAAGCTCATTAAGTATAGAAGTTCTGTCCTCATTAGTTGACCCCAGAGTTTCTAGATGTTTCTCCAGAATTGATCAAATAAGTGCCACTCTGCTGCATTTACGCTATTAATGGGCTCACAAAAGAATTTGCAGGCTGCTATTTTTAACCCTTTGGGATGGCTAACATTTATCCAAACATTGGCAATACTTTCATAAAGCTGATTATTTAATCATCAACTTTTACTTTGCGAGGTCCAGTTTACTTGTGTCTGAGCTTGTTATCTGTTGTCCTTCTCATCAATACAAATGTGACTGTACCTCAAACATATCTTCCCATCAATACAATTGTGACTGTACCTCAAACATATCTTCCCATCAATACAATTGTGACTGTACTTCAAACATATCTTATGGTTCTGAAATGCTGTAAAAATTGTGAAAGACACTGTGTATCATTTCTTTCTATCACCCAGATATTAATAATCGTGGCACAGTGGTGCAGCAGTTAGCATAACGCTATTACAGTGCCAGCGACCTGGGTCAATTCCTGCCGGTGCCTGTAGAGAGTTTGTATGTTCTCCCCCTGAGTCTGCGTGGGTTTCCTCTGGGTGCACCAGTTTCCTCTCACATTCCAAAGTCGTACGGGTTAGGAGTTGTGGGCATGCTATGTTGGCACCGGAAGCATGGCGACACTTGCGGGCTGCCCCCAGCACATTCTCAGTAACGCAGAAAGACACATTTCACTGTGTGTTTTGATGTTCATGTGACTAATAAATAAATATCTTAAAAATATCTTAAAATTTTACTCAGTATAGTATTTCATTAATCCAAATCTATTGCTAATCCATTTGGTGATTCGTTCAAAGTTGCAATAGTTTGTCTTTCCATTCCTGTTATCATTTTACTGCTAGATTCACATTGTCACCCCTCCTGCAGTTTGCCATGCTGCCTGTTTCTTGCAAGTAATCTCCAGCTACTATTTCTTTCTCATCTTGTTATTTCTCACCATAGTGTGATAGGATATGCTTCCCTTTCAAACATATAACATTGGCCATGCTCATGCTGCAGCTTATCATCAGCAGTGATTCAATGGTTTATTTGTTGGTTAGAATCATACTTTTAAAGTACATTTTTTCCAGTAATGTCAACATGTAGACTATGTTGATCCCACAGATTATTATAGACCTTGTAAACCTGATCTTCATCTTTTCACCAACAATGATTCACTAATCAATTTCAACTCCTGTGTTCTTTTATCACAGGTAGTTCATCCTTTGCCTTCAAACAAACACAGGTGAGTGAAAAGAATCAATAGTAATAATGAGAAATCATGGGAAGATACAGGTAGGTAGTGAGAAACAAAGTGGCAAGTGAAATCAGGAAATTGCATTGAACTACTAATAGATGCTTGACATGTTGCAAAAATACCTGCGACATTCATAAAATCTATAATAAAATGGAGAAGCTTGTCAAAGATATTGAGATTGTTATCATGATGAGTACAATACTATATATATATATATGTGTGTGTGTGTGTGTGTGTGTGTGTGTGTGTGTGTGTGTGTGTGTTCATGTTTGTGTGTGTGTTCTACAAACAAATCTTAGATTTAAAGACCAAGCAACCATTTTCCTTTATCAAGCTGGATTGCCCAGAAGATTTGTTGCTATTATAAATTTCTATATTCTCGTAGCTCATCTGTTTTGATACTCAAACAATAAATTATGCTTTCATTATTTCATGTATCTACTTAAAGTTTGTGTAGATCAACACAGGATTTGAACAGCAGTTTGTTGTTTACTGAACTGTTAAATCAGAAAGCAAATGGCTGCTGCAATATTGCAATATGCACACCAAATATCTTTTTTATGGGTGTTCCTTTTTATATTTTATGTTCTTTCATCTAAAGTAATGTCAATTTAATTTGAACATATAAAAAGTGTAGTTACCATAATTTTTAATTTTATATATATTTTTTAAAAACTGGCAGCTTGATCTCAGTTTTGTTACGAAAGGGCTTTGAGTTTGGACTCATCAGCAGTTTTCACTAAAATGACAACATAACTTTAGTGCCACTATAATTACTATTGTGAAAAATAAATGTCATATTGGTGCAGCTGTAGCTGTTTTGGTACATTAGCCTTAATCTCAAAATAATTTAAAGAATAAAATAAAAGTAAAATCCCAGTTTCAGCATATTATTTGTACCCGACGAGTTATTCAGTAATTTGGGTAAAATATGTAACATAACAATAATTTAATTTTAATTGGGACACAGTTTCTGTGCATATTAAACTTTGTAAAATGACAGTGGCAAATTGTCACAGTTTCAGACAATTTTATGCTTAATTTTTTTAAATTAGTGACTTTACACGATTTATTTTTTACTTCTTGTCTGTTACTACTGGGATTTGAGGAAATGGGAGGTTGCTAACACCATTTAATTAAATCAAATTAACAAGTGGATAATTATGGGTTGTTGTATACTTGATTTTATATATACTTGGGACACCCAAGGCTTCCTCCTGGAAGCATGCCTTCAGAAAAAAAACTATCTAACTGAAACTTCATTGATAATTAACTATAAAGATTCAGAAAATAGGAAGCAATCCATTTAGAGTAGATAGCCAAGAGGAAGATTTTTGTATTGGTGCAGATATGACAACCTCAGACCTTTTCCTACAATGTAGTATCTGTGATTCTACAAAAAACTCAGAATCTTCTGGAGCTGACTATTCCTCCTTGTACCATAAGTGTGATCACAGTCTGACACAATTAATCAAATTAATGACAGTAACCTCATTAATGTGAAAATATATTACAGAATCTTGGAATTGCAATTATCACAAACAAAAGTGAATGCAAGTTAAATTTTGACTGGATTATAGAAGGAGAATCTTCTGCTAATCTTTATTCACTCAATAACTCCAGACTACTACAGCAAGAATAATTACAGATTCATTAAGCACAGAAACAGACCCTTTGGCCCACCATGTCCGTGCTGACTATTGTACTTATCTATACAACTCTCATTCACCCACATTTGATCTGTAGCCTTCTCCACTTTGGTGATTCAAGTGCTTGTCTGAATGCTTCTGAAATGTGAGCGTACCTGCTTCCACTACCTCCTCAGGTTTCCAGATTCGAACCATGCTCTGTGTGAAAAATTTCTACCTCAGTCTTTTCTAAATCTCCTACTTCTTGCCTCATACCTATGGCCTCTTGTCCTAGACACCCCCACCATGGGAAAAAAGAATCTTACTAAGTGCCCTATCTAAGTCCCTCTGTCAGTATACATCTATCAGGTCACTCGTCAGTCTCTTCCACTCCAGGGTAAACAAACACGGCCCATCCAATCTCTCTTTATAACTGAAATGCTCCATTCCTGGAAATATCCTGCTGAAACTTCTCTGTTCCCTCTCCAGTGCAATCACATCCTTCCAACGGTGTTGCAACCAGAACTGCACAAAATATCTCAATAAATGTAAGTACCAGATTGCTCCTTATATATGCACATAGTTATTTGTGCATATACAACCACGTTAATGAGGCAATCTCCCCTGATCCCATGTACTTATGGCGTGAGAGGTCAGGAGTGAAGGCCATTGGTATTCACTCACTGCATTTGCTAGGAAGTGGAACTGAAGACTTTCTGCCCTTACTCTGTAAGTGTTTAGTTTTAAAACAAAATATCGAGTTTGGCATGCTTTAAATAGGTATCTGTGTCAACATCCTATCCTGCAGTTGTTGAGAAACAGTTTCACTCCTCAGAAAAATATTAACTGTGATGACAGTTGTTTATCTTTAAGCACTGGATTGTCTTTGTCACATTCTCTCATTGGAAAGCCAATAACAATGCCATGATTGTTATTAGGTTCCAACTCATTGAATGCTAATGTTTCTTAATACCTTTCTTTGCATATTATGAGGCACTTACCACATTCTGCATCTCATTACAGCTAGCAAAATGTTAGGATCCCAAGAGTCATTTAATACTGAAAGCAAATAACATGTAGTCAGTATAACTGCAAGTTGGAATCAAGTCCTTAATTGGTTATTTTCATGATGAATCCCAATACATCACGAAGGAAAGTAACATCACTTTACTCTAATCAGATGGTCTTCCTTTGAACATCTTGTGCATTGTTTTACATGATTATTAGGCAATGTTTCTATCTGAGTTATAATGGTGTCTAACTATTCATTAGAATTCAATTTCTATTCCCACAGATCTAACAATAATTGAAAGACCTGCTCCTGAATGGAATGAGCGGATAAAATTGCTCTCAGAGACAGGAGATGTAAAGTACATCACATTTAACATGACTTCCACATGAAGTATTGAGACTGAACTCTGAAACACAGTCTCAAAAGTTTGAGGGATGAAATCCACTGTTCAAACTGCTGGTTTACTAGAAAATGGCCAAAGGTATCCGAAAGGGTAGTGTGGTGCCTGGCCCATCTTATCACAGTGGGCTTCTGCCAAGGCAACTGATTATCTATTGTGCCAAGTGGGTTGATCATTTCAGTATAAAGATTATGGTTACAAATCTGAGAGTTAGCATCAATGAGGTGCATGTTGAAAGTAAGCTCCAGGGCACATCACAGCATGTGAAATACTTCCATCACAGATCCCTTTGAAAGTAATGGCATTTGCCTTTGAACAGGGTTAGAGGGCTTCTGTTTGTACTTTGGCTGCTGTGCTCAGACCCATGCAGCATGAGTATTCCGGCATTTTTCCTTCGTTCCCAACTAATGAAGGGAAATCACAAGACACAGCCAATAGCACAAAGCCAGTGGCAAATTACTTTGAATGAGGAAAAATTTAAATTAAATCTCAAGAAAACAAACCAGATTTATGGGTAAACTTCTACAATGAGTGTAGTTGCTGGACTCATTAATTGCTCAGCTATCTTCTTCAGGAAGACCAGCCTTAGTGGAAGTTCCTTCAGTTCAGATGAGATGAGAAAACAACACATCTGAAGAAGAAACTATGGAAAGTGAATCAGATGTAATTTCCACTAGCAGGACTGTTCACATCATACCCTTGGGAGTTTTTCCTGACCACGGATCCCACAATCAACATTCACTAAGTAAACTGATACTGTTGTGTCCATCCATGGAAGAATCCACAACCCAAAAGATCAAGCTCTGCACTGAAGTGCTAAAATTGGGTGGATGCTTCCTGCAGCCATTGAAAATTACACCAGAAGATGGAGAATGTCCTTGTGTTATGGCATAGATTAGACATTCAGCAGAACAGGTGCAAGGTCTATTCCTGGCCACATTCCAGTGAGCAGCGTATTCAAATAGGAGAATAGATGATTACATTTTCATGGATATGAGCTGAAATGTTCAAATCTGTATCGGGATCGTTTTAGTATAATACAAGTCATACCCACCATAATGTTAAAACTAAAGCTACTTTTAACAATTAGAGATTAGCACAACACAGCTCATAAAACATTTGTATTTAAAAGATAAGGTTCTCAATACCACAAAATTAATACAAATTGGCCAATATTTAAGAAGTCTTCTGTATCCATGGCATCTCTGAGGATACATCATTGAAAAGCCAAGAAAATGGGAAAAAAGAACTGAGAAAAGCAACAGTTGATGAGTTAGCAAACCAAACATAAATGTTGAATTAACAATTATTCAGGATCCCCACAAAGAACGATTAAAAGGGAATTCTCCCAAAACATCCCAAAATCAGTTTGCTATCACCTCAATGATATTTCTTTGCATGAGTGGAATAAATAAATAGCATGAAATGGGAAAAAATGATATTAAATAATAAAAAAAGGCTTGTATTTATATAGTGCCTTTCAGCTATTTTCCAGAATGTCCCATAGCACTACAGCCAACATGATATATTTTCTTAATTACAATGCAGGAAATATAGCACCCAAATTGCATGGAGAAAAGGTCCCACAACAATGAATGTGATTAAGGGATAAAGGTATCAGGCAGTTCTTCAATATGGTACCATGTCTTTTTATCATCCACCCGAGAGAACAGATGGGCCTCAGTTTAACACTTGATCTAAAATATAGTGCATCGAACAGTGCAACATTCCCTTAGCACTCCACTGTCAGCATAGACCTTTGTTTTTAGATCTTCCAAGTGGGGTTTAGGGCCTTCTAACTCAGATGAAAGTGCTCTTGGTAGAGCCATAGCTGATGCTGAAATGGAACACCACAGGCCAGAGATTCTGATTGCTTGTGGCAATTGCTTAACACTGAATGGGTACAAAGGGATCATATATTTGAGAAGAACGTGGTAACAAGAAATTAGCATGTTTATTTCTCCAGTTTGCATTTGGGAACTAAAGTTGAAGATTAATCTATTAAGAATCTTACGTAATGATCTGTGCTTTGACTTAACTAAACTTGGACAATGACAATCACATGAATTTAGAAAATTGGCAAAACTGTGATACAGAAAGTAAACATGTATTTCTAAATCAAATCACAAGGGTGGATGCCCATAAACCTTAGCAAAGTGTTGTGAGTAGAGCACAATGAAGGAAACATAGGAAAATAATTCATTGAAAGAATTTATTTACTAATGATAGGTCACCAAAGTACAGACTAGTGAGCCTTATATCAGGGGAAGGAAATTAATGGAAAAAATTCTTATGGACATGACATACAGTATATTCAATTGGAAAGGCAGGGACTGATTAGGGGGAATCAGCATGGTTTTGTGCAGGGGAAATCCTGTCTCACAGGACATTGTTAGAAGATTAAAACACATGGAATCTGAGGCATGTTGGCAAACTAGATCCAAAATTGGCTTGGTGATAGGAGGCAGAAGTTACTGGTGGAGAGCTATTTTTTTGATGGGAAGTCTGTAACCAGTGCTGTATCATGGGGATCAATGCTAGGACCTTTGTTGTCTGTATAATGTATAAATGACTTGGATAAGCATGTA